>NW_016017383.1:4994156-5067890 GCF_000320565.1 Sphaerulina musiva SO2202
GGGAGGGGAAAGGGGAGGGGAGGGATAAGGGGGGGGGGATGAACATGGATCAAAAAAGTCCCGATTGATATCTGTGTTGAAACTGGGTCCAGGGGACTCTCTACTCTACTACCTACTAGGACCAACGCGCCCCGTTGCGCTTCTCTCTGGACCACCCCTTCCCCTTCCCGGGGCCCCTGACCCTGTTGAATATCAAAGTTTACCAGGCAGGAAAGACAAGCCCGGTTTTCCTGCACCGCGCGGGCAAAAAAAAAGACGTCGTGTACGTACGTAGTTAGTTAGCCTTGCCTGTCTGTCTGCTTCCCTCCCTCTGCTCTCTTACACCACACTTACACACACACATACCTACCGTGCATCCTCATCCTAGGTCACTTAAATTCCATTATAGGCTAATCGATCGATAGTGTTTTAATGTTTTTTTTTGAAATGCAATCGACAAGGGCCTTGGGGCGCCGCCGGTCACCCAACAGAAAGGTAGATCCGCTTGGGAAGAGGGAGGGGGGGGAGCCCAGACGAAGACCAGAAAAACTGTCGTTCTGCTGACTGACTAGGTGTAAACTGACATTGGCTTGTTTTTAAATGTGAAATCAAGCGCGTATGGGTTGATTTTTTTATTATTCATTGTCGGCCGGCACTTTCGAAGGGACAGCACTTGAGAGTCTGAGAGACATTTGTTGTTGTTAGCTTGGGAGAAAAAAAAGACACACTTAGTCGATACCTCTTCTCTCTGCCTCCCCCTTCCCCCCCTTCTTCGAATTGCTAAGCTCACCTACCTTACCTACCTACCTGCTTTGACAACAAGACAGGTCGAAGGTCTTATTTTTGCTTTTTATTGTTCTTTTGTTAGAACGATTTTTGCAATGGCGTTGTCGACAGTCATCTCCTCCATCTCCTCCAGCAAGCTGATTCTCCTATTCCCTTTGATCCTCTCTGGATGGGCCATCTTTGCCTTTCTCCAACACCTCTACAATGCATTATATGGCCCTCTCTCCAAAATCCCCGGACCACGACTGCGAGCATTCACCATTCTACCACACTTGAAAGCCATGTGGACCGGCAACGAAGCCGTAGCCGTCGTCGAACTCCACGAGAAATATGGCTCGGTGGTACGCCTCGCACCGGATCTGGTCGCTGTCACGGGAAACGCGCAGACGTGGAAGACGATTTATGAAAGCAAAGCCAATGGCGTTTCTGCATTTGCGAAAGATTTGATCTTTTACGATGCGCCGCTGAATGAGGTTCATGGTCCGTTTGGGAATGATGATCCTAATAGTCTGCGAATGAGAAAAGCTATGGCTCCGGCTTTTAGTGATTCGGGTTTGAAGCGCTATGAGACGAGATTCAAGACTTGGTGTAATGCTCTCGCTGCGAGGCTGGATCAGCATGCTACTGACAATGTTCCCTCGGATATGGTCAAGCTGTTCAACTGTGAGTGACAAGAACCTTTTTGGCCTTTTTTTACGTCGTTATGGTGTTACTGACAATATATCTTTTTTAATTCTTCACAGGCACCACATTCGATGTCATGAGTGACATGCTCCTCTCCGAGCCCTTGCATCTCCTCGAAAAGGGCGACTACGTCCCCTTTGTCCGCCTCATCTTCACCATCCTCCGCCACGTCACCCGTCTCAAGACGATCCGTCTCTACAGCCGCCCCATTGCAAGACGCCTCCATCTCCTCCTAATGAGCATCCCCAGCATTCGCCAATTCGCAGAAAAACACCACCGCTTCATCACCGACCGTGTCCACGAACGCCTCACCAAATCTCCCGAACAACCCGACATTTGGAGTCTTGTCACGGCGGAAACTTCCACTGCAGCGCTGATTTCGGAAGAAGAACGGTATTCGATTGCGAATGAATTGATGATTGCCGGGACCGAAACTAGCGCGACGGTGCTCAGTGGATGTTTATATCATTTGCTCAAAAATCCTGCATGGATGGCTACGTTGACACGGGATATTCGTGACAAGTATAGTCCCGAGACTCCTGGGGGACCGGATCGAATTACTATGGCGGGTTTGCAGGCGAATAAACTTCTTGATGCGGTGATTAAAGAGGCTATGAGGTATTTTTTTCTTTCCTTTCTTTTCTCTTTCTTTCTTCGATTAATAAACTAACCCTTCCTTCACAACAACAGACTCTACCCCCCCGTCCCCATCGGTTTCGCCCGCTTCGTCCCACCCAGCGGCACCACCCTCAACGGCTACGACATCCCCGGCGGCAACCGCGTAGTCATCTACCACTTGGCAACCTACCGCGACAGCACCCTGTGGACGGACCCAACAGGTTTCCACCCGGAACGTTGGCTCGGCGATTCCAAATTTCAAAATGATCATTTGGAGGCTTTTGAGCCTTTTAGTACGGGTCCGAGGGGTTGCTCGGGGAAGAATTTTGCTTGGAATGAAATGCGGTTGATTTTGGCGACGACTTTGTTGAATTTTGATTTGGAGTTGAGGAGGGAGTCAGAGGGGTGGTTGGATCAGAAGGTTTTTTTGGTTTGGGAGAAGCCGGCGCTGTGGGTGGATGTTAGGAAGAGGGGGGATTTTTAGGGGGTTGGATGGATTTAGATGGTAGAGTGATTGTTGTTGTTGGAAAGTGGCGAGAATGTGGAATTGATGATGATGATGATTGAGATTTTTGTTTTGTAGCGAGAGAGAGATAGAAGAATGATGGTTTTTCGTTATTATGGATGACTTCGTTCCTGTCTCATGTGTTGGTCGATTTCTTTTTCTTCATTTTGGTTTTCCTTTTCCTTTCTTCTTCCAGCATATTAAAAAAACTCGCTCATATCCGTACATATCATACAAAATCCTTTTTTTCCACAGAAATCACAACGTTCTCCCCCTCCCTCCCAAGCCAGCACAGAAAATTACACCAAGTTCTCTTTGTCATCAACCATTTCTTTGCAAAAACATTCCCACTCCCTCCCTCCCTCCCTCTCTCTCCCTCACACCCTTTCCCCCCCAGACAGGGCCCTCACAATCCCTGCCTCCTTTCCTCTGCAAGAAACCAAACATATAAACCTTGATATCAACAAGGAATAACAAGAAAGAGAATTGCAGAAAAAGTCTCGAACATCCCCCCCCCAGGCCGGGTCTAGACCCGTGCTGTCTAGCACGATTTTGTGCCTGCGAAAAATAAAACAAACATCGGTTACTATCTCGCAGGGGAGAGAGGGTTTTGCCCTGCAGTAGTTGTAATAGTAATAGTAGGAGCAGTAGTATCTTGTTCGAGAACTGCCGCCGAGACGGGCAATATCTCACTGCTGCTGCTGCTGCTACTACTGCTACTGCTGTTGTATGCAAGAGACCTGGTCGACGACGACGACAACGACAACGACGACGACGACGGCGACGGCGAGGATTGTACCATTACCACAACCACACCGCCCGGAGCAGAGGAAACTTGCTGATCCGAAGTCTTTGTTGTCGTCGTCGTCGTCTTGGTTGTTACAGACTGGTCCAGATGTCTCATCTGTTCTTGGGTCGTAGCGAATAACCAGGATCGATAGGCTGCTAGACAATATGCCGCGTCGTCTGCGTCGATCGTACGAGCGTTACCCGCCATTTTTGTTGGTCGAGGATCCGAGTAGTAGTAAAAGTGTGTGTGTGTATGCGTGTATAGGTTGTGTGTGATTGTGGTGTAGGTAGGACTGTTAGTGTCAGACTTGTAATTGCTAGAGTAGAGACTAGTTCTATGATAGCGTCGTTTTTGTCGTTGTTGATTATGAAGCTTTCGACCGACGACGATGATCAATATACTATAGTAGTTGATTACTGTATTTTCTCGTACGTATAGCATGTTGCTAGTATACTGCTGACGGCGAGAGTCCATCTCCAACAGGGCATTTGTGGCCGCCTTTTTTTGCCCCCCTTCCCCCTCCCCTGCATCCGTTGAGTCTGACGGATTTTTGGCTGCAGCGTGGCTCGGTGTACAAGCCAGTAATGGTATGCAGTGCGTAGAGGTAATAATCTACCAACCCAGTTGTAGTATGTAGTGCGCTCTGGGGGGTGGTCCAGTGTGTGTGTTTGTGTGATGACAAGCGGGAGAGCGTCGTGTGATAGAAGTCCATGTTGGTGTTTCGCGTTGCAAGCCACATCGAGGCTAGTTTAGCGATTATGCGTGCAAACGAAGAGTGTCCGAGCGACCCCAGAAATTGAGGGGACTGTTAACAGGAGGATGAGGAGAGCTGGAAAATATTAGGCGTGAAGAGTGAGATTTTGAAACGATACATAGCCGTTATGTCGGTGTTAAGGGGCTATCCTCGGGTTGCGGCTATTGTCCTCCTCGTTCAATATCAACGCCAGTACATGTCATACAGTATGAAATACCAGGTGTTGAGCGAGCGAGTCCGACAAAAGCGTTGTGGCCAGAAGAGTGTCTTTTTGATGTATCGTTTCGGGGTATGATATTGTTGAAAGGGGCAAGGGGCAATTGATGTTTTGATAGAAGAAGAAAAAGGAGTCAAAGGGAAAGTGAAGAAACTGTTGTATATGTGATTACGTGATCAAAATCTCACCCGCTCCCTTCCGCCCTCCCTTTCTCCTCAATGTCATTCTCATCAATATCATCATCAACAACAACAACAAGAACAACAACATCTCCATCAATACCATCCTCAATATCATCAATGTCACCATCTACACCGTCATACCGCCATCAATGGTAAATGTCGCTCCCGTCACATAGCTCGCGTCATCAGACAACAGATATACAATCATCTTGGCAGTCTCTTCCGCCGTTCCTCTGCGTGGTATAGGCAGTCCAGCGACCATTGCATCGACGAATTCTTTGCCCACATTCTGGTTCATCGGAGTATCGATGGCGCCGGGAGCGACGGCGTTGATATTGACCCCGACAGGTCCATATTGTTTGGCCAGCGCTTTCGTCAGTCCGATGATGCCGTGTTTGCCGGCGATATATCTATTCACACCATCAGTTTATATGCTCTCCATTCTCTCTCTCTGCCTCTCTCAGAGAGACGACGACGACAAGGTCCTCGAAAAAACGCACGCAGGACTGCCTCCTCGAGCTCGAAAGCCCGCAACGGAAGTCATATTGACAATTGATCTGCCCCAATTCTCTGCTTTGGCCGCCTCGGAAGTCATGTATTCCAATTCGACGTGACAGCAATTGGCAGTGCCCGTCAAATTCACTCCAATAACATGATTCCACTGATCGATGCCTCTCTCCTGATGCCACAGTGCAGCTGTTTGTCCTGTTGCGGCCTTGGGATAATCAAAGACTCCGGCGCTGTTGACTGCTCCATCGAGTCGTCCAAATGTCTCCACTGTAGCCTTCAACCACGCCTGAATCTGGGACAGCTCACGCACATCCACGCTCCGAGCGAGTACGCATTCGTCTTGTGGGAGTCCCGCATGCTGGGCAATTTCGACTGCGGCCTCGTTCAGTTTCGATGAGACATCTGCTATACTGACCTTGGCTCCTCGTTCCACCAGGAGCTTTGCTGCAGCCAGTCCAATACCACTCGCTCCCCCCGTAATGGCAAACACTTTTCCGGCCATCTTCTTAGGCAACAATGACAACGATGACGACGACGACGACATGTGAGTTGGAAATTTCTAAAGACGATTGTGATCACATCTCGCCCGGACCGGTGACGCATTTTTATTTTTTTTATTTTCGTTTATTCCCCCCCGGACATCTGGCATTTTTGTGATTTGCATAAGGAATTTGTGTCGGCATTGTCCCTACAACGATGTTCGTGTTCCGACTCAAAGTCTCGGAAGACTAATCGCAATGAAAGCTGCAACAGGCTAGACACTTTTTATTCCAAAAAAGAAAAAAAAAAAAAAAGTCAGTCGGACCATATTTGAGCCATCGCCCTGCGAATCTTTGGGACTCCCCTTCCCCCCATGACGCGCGAGTCTGTACGTACTTTGTTGTTGTCGTGATGTATGTACAAGGGCCCGGTCCGACCAGGAATTTCTGAGTAAGGTATCTAGCACTTGGATTCTTTTTTAGCTTTGTTTTAGCGTCAACCATGGCCCCTGGTAGACTTTTTTTTTTCGCTCACCGCACTCACCATGCAACTTACGCTAACAATGTGAACTAGGGTCACCCACGCTATATTAACCTATTTGCCAGTATGCCTGTACATATGTACATGTCCCACGCAGCCGGGCTTCCTCCAGGTTACTAGGTAGGGTGTTTAACATACTACCATAGCTGTAGCCTGTATTTGAGGTTTGTTCTCCCGATACGGAACGATTATTTTATTCGCTTGTGAACAAGAGGGGACCTAGATGTTTTTTTATTATGTCTTCGAGAAGGTGGGCGGAATGCACTAGCATTCAGAGTATAGTTGGGAGAAACTAGCAGTCGATCGTTGGCCCCCCCCTCCTCCTCGTAGCTACCTACGGCACCGCTGTTCGTTATTGTCGTTGTCATTGTCGGCATTTTCGTTGTCGTTGTCGTCGTCGTTGTCTTTGTCGTTGTTCTTGTTTCGTTGTTCAAGGCCGCTGTGATCAGAGTAGTACTCTATAATCATCAACACTTGCAGTGAACAGTACGAACAACAACAACAACAACAACAACACCATGATATTCTCTTCCATTCCCACCACATGGCCCACAGCAGTCCTCACACTCCTAGCCACCTCTCTCCTGCTACGCATCCTCTACAGATTACTTTTTCATCCCCTCAAGTCCTTCCCAGGCCCATGGACTCACAAAGTAACCGACCTTCCCAGTGCATGGAAATTATCCAACGGAGAACAACATTCTCATTACCACCGCCTGGCCCAAAAATACGGTTCTGTCGTCCGAGTCGCTCCCAATGAACTCCTCTTCACAGGACCAGATGCATGGGAGGATATTTATGGGTATCGTGTATGTTTGTATCCCAATCATCATCATCATCATCATCATCACCACCACCAGCCGGGATACTGACATCCAACGAAAAATCCAGAAAGGCAAAGTCATGGAAAAAAGTCCCATTTTCATCGGTGTCGCTTCTCCCATGAATGGCTACGTCGGAGTGGGACTTGCGCGAGGCAAAGAACATACTCGACAACGAAAAGCTCTGGCGCCGGCACTTTCGAAAAATGCTCTTTATGGTCAAGAAGAGATTATTCAAAGACATATTTCTGCGTTGTTGGCGGCGCTGAGGAGGAAAATTGAGGGGGGGGAGGTTGCTAATATGTCGGATTATTGTATGTTGTTTTTTCTTTTTGCGTGGACTTGTCCATGGAGTCAAAAAAGATACGGTACTGACATGGTATGATTGTTAATTGTTATTGTTACAGATTCATTCATCACATTCGATGTCATTGGAGAATTGTCCTATGGCGAGCCATTTGGTTGTCTCGCTCAAGGCTCGGCGACGGAATGGGCCAAATCTATCATTCATGTGACGGTGTTTGCCACATATGATCAAGCCATTCGAAGAGTTGCCGGCGTCGATACCTGGTTGAGAAGTTTGTTGGTCAAAGCATTCATGCCTGCTGAAGTGGCCAAATGGAGGACTTTGCATGTGGTGAAATCAAAGGAAAAGACTTTGGAACGTATGTCTTTTTTCTCTTTTTTTTTCCTCTTTCCCTTTTGAAACAGGAGTTAAACTGATCCCAAAAACAGGCCTAGCAAATAAATCCTCCCCCAACAAAGATGTAATCCACCACCTCCTCTCCAACGAAGATTCCGCAAAATCCCTCTCTCCCACCGAAATCATCCTCAACATGATCCTCTTCGCAAGCGCCGGCTCCGAAACAACCTCCATCACCCTCTCCGCCTGGACCTATCTGATCCTCACCCACCCCCCCGTCTATCGCCGTCTCATAGCCGAAATCCGCTCCGTCTGCTCCTCCCCCGAATCCATCACCGTCGACACCGTCATGTCCTCTCTCCCCTACCTCGGCGCAACTCTCCACGAAGCTCTCCGACTCTTCCCTCCCGGCGCAGTCGCTATGCAGCGAGTCGTTCCCGCCGGCGGGGCAGTGATTGATGGACATTATGTCCCTGCGGGCACGACGGTGGCGATATCTCCTTGGGTAGCAGGTCGATCTTCAAAGAATTTTTTTGCACCGGATAGGTTTTGTCCTGAGAGGTGGTTGAAGGGGGAGAATGAGGTGTTTGAGAATGATCGGTTGAGCGCTTCGAAGCCGTTTGGACATGGGCCGAAGAAGTGTATTGGAGAGGATTTGTCGTTTTTGGAGGCGAGGTTGATTTTGAGCCATTTGTTGTGGGCGTTTGAGATGGAGTTGTGTGGAGTTGAGGGTGAGAAGGGGACGAAGGGGACGAAAGAGGAGGAGGAGTATCGGAGGGATAATGAAAAGTGGTGTTTGGATTCTACGCCCGAGACGATTCGTTTGTATCAGGTGTTGTTGAAGCCGAATTTGTGGGTGCGGTTTCGGGAGAGGGAGGCGTTGTGAAGGATGATGGGTATATATATATATAGAGGTAGGTTCTCTTATGGGGTGAATGGGATGGTAGATAGAGGGCGATGAGGTGATGTCTGTGGGAATGAATGATTTCATGACTTGTAATCGCTTTCTGATACTCTACTCAGCTCGAGGAAGTTGAATATTGCCATCGCAGACTGCCGCTACTTTGAGATGTCTGGTATCTCTATCAAATGTTGAGTGTTTTGATGAGGTAGTCTTGGGTAATAGCTGTGATTTGTCCATCTTCTCCTTCTTCCCTTCTCTCTGTTCTATGTCAGCTCCATAACACTACCCTAGAAGCACCTACGCATTCACAGTCAGTATACGTAGATAAGAGAGCCCGACAAATACCTCTCTTCCTCCTACTACACTCTCTGTTCTATATCAGCTCCATATCATCGCCCAAGAGGCACCTACGCACTCACAGTCAACACATCAAGATAGGAAACCCCAGCGAATCCCTCTCTCGCTCTCACCTACCTACCTAAAACTCTTCCAGAGTAATCATCAGACTCTCCATTCCCCATAAGTACCGTGAAGAGATGGAACTCCGCCATACGGTGCTGTCAGACGGGACGATGTCGAGCACAGAATGGCTCATGCGGAACCCGGATCTCGCTACCCAATGGGCTGTGAAGATGGCAGAAACGTACCTCAAGATCAAGGGAGACAGAACGCAGATGGTGTTCCTGGGGGACACAGATTGTGGCGCGAGGCCACACGAACCCAGCACCCACCCGCCCGGAGCCCCAGACACCCATTCGCACGAAACCACAGACGCCGCAACGTTTCACACCGCGAACGCCGGGAATCAAGTCGGAGACCAACGCGCTACATCAATGGCATTCCCATAGGGTCCGACATAGCCGTTGAAAAGTTTCCCTTCCTACATGAGGTCGTCTTCCTCTTCAAGTATCTCGGGGTTACAGTGTAGTTGTTCATCATATCGCTTTCACTAGAAATTCGGAACAACATTTTGTACTTTTACTTTGCTACTAGCCGTGTCCTCTCGCTAGTAGGTAGCTCAAGCTAGGGTTGCGTAGGGTAACATTTTTGTTCTGCTTGAGATTCTTTCAAAAGGAAGCACTAGATTCTCTGTTCTATATCAGCTTGATAATATTACCCTAGATGTAAGGCTATAATCGTGGTTAGTATGTGGAGATAGGGGAGTCCAGTCAATACTTCTCTCTCGTTCTCGCCTACCTGCCTAAGAGTCTCCTGCCTCTCTGTTCCATATCAGCTTGACAGCATTATCCTAGAAGCAACGCTACGCCTATAGTTAGCATGTGAAGATATGAGAGTCCAGCCAATACTTCTCTATCGTTCTCGCCTACCTACCTGAGAGTCTCCAGCCTCTCTGTTGCATATCAGCTTGACAGCATTATTCTAAAAGCAACTCTACGCCTATAGTTAGTATGCGAAGATAGGAGAGCCCGGCTGATACTTCTCTCGCTCTCGCCTACCTACCTGAGAGTCTCCAACCTCTCGTTTGCACATTCGCTCCACAACATTGCCCTCGAAGCACCTCTACACTCATAGTTAGCATGTCAAGAAAGGAGAAGACCAAAACCAAAACTCCTCATTCATCAGTATACATCTCTACTACTACTACCACCACCACCACCACTTACTCCACCCCCTCCTCCTCCTCTCCACGCACCACGAACGTCTCCCTCTCAAACCCAAACCACTTCTGCAACCGCTTCCCCATCGTCCGCAGCAGGACATGATCCATGCTAGGGTGCGGGTGCGGACGATGGAAATTGATGCGGCCCCCGCCCTGCATCTGCTTGAATGTGAAGACCGAGCCTCCACACGGGCCGACCGAGAAGCCGGCGTCGACCATGGCGGCTGTGAAGTCGCTCCAGTCGACGCGCTCGGGAAGCTCCTCGGCCGCGCCCGCGCCGTCGTCGTACATGATGCGAAAGACGGAGCGCGTGCTCGGGCGCACTTCGATTGTGCGGATTGGCGGGGCGGGGGGGTTGGCGGCGACGGGGAGGCGTGGAGCCGGCTCGGCAGGAGAGACTTCTGGTCGCGTCTTCTCCTTCGCCTTCACTTCGCGGGGGAACGACGGGCGGTCTTCGCTTGCCTTGCCCCAGACGGTCTGCCCAACCTCGAGGGCTGGCGGGAGGTTTTCTTGCTGGACGCGGGCGGCCGCCGCGCGCGTCTCTCTCGCTTCGATTTTGGCGAGCAACGCCGCCCGCTCCATTGCCACACCGTGTAGGTGGGTGGGATCGTCCCAGGCGGTCAGGAGCTTCAGGCGCGCTGCGAAGAACGCCTCGTCGTCCTCCTGTGCTGGGAGCACAGTGGTGATTCGAAGACCCCTGAGTGAGACCTCTCGCACGCTTGAGACCTCCTGCCAAAAGGCTTGGAGGCTGGCGTGCGTCTGGTCAAAAGAACTCAGGGCGTCTCTGGTTGTCTTGGTCGACAACCGGGGGAGTTGGAGAAACGTCTCCAGAGGGCCATGCAGCTTCATGACCAATGCCACATCGGCCCCCTCTTGGGCCAACACCCCCCGCGCCCAGTCAAGGTCGAATTTCTTGACGTGGGCTTCTGCTTTAATCACCCTCTCGTCCTGGCGCTTCTTGCCGCTCAGGCCAGCCATCTCCACACAGATCTCGTCCACGAGTCTGTTGCGTGGACGCTGGAGGTGCACTCGAACCAGGATCCCGGCGACAGCGGACACGTCGTGCAGCATGCTCTCGATGAGCGGGTCGATGCGCGCCGCCTGCTCGTGCGACGTGGCGATGATATGGTCCAGCATGCGCAAATGGAGTGAGAGCATCCGCCCGGGCCGCTTGCCGTGGTGTTGCAGCTGCACAAGGTGAAAAAAGAGGCGGTCCTGGTGGAAAATTTCCTCGGCCCGTAGGGAATCGCCTTTTGAAAAATACCACTTGAAGGCTTTGGACATGTAGCACGCGAGATACAAATGCTTACACTGCGTAGAGTACTCTACAGTGAGAAAGTCCTCGAGACAGCTGAGTGCGGTCTCGTACATCCGAGGCAAAGGGTTGCCGGGAGTGATGGTGCCCTCGGCCGCTTTCGATACGACGAGCATGCGCTCGACCTCTCCCACGATATTCTTCCATCGGTGTAGTCTGTTACTCGGGCGCATAACCAGCTCGAGCCGACATTTGCGAATATCCTCTGGGCTTAGATGCCCATGCACTGCAGCACCTTCAAATTGAGAAATGGACTGGCGAAGGAATTCTGGGTCCGTTTGAAAGAGCCAATTTTGATCTTCGGCAGAATGCAGACGTGAAGTCAAAGTCTCAATCACCTCGTTCCAATCAAGGGTCGATGGCTTGAAGCAATGGAGACTGTGCAGGTCGTATTGGGCGATCCAACTCTGATCGGTGGTAAAACCGGGTGCAGCAAGGATATCCAGTTGTGCGCGCCCACTTGAGCCGGGGTGATTCGTTTGCTGAGCCAGAGTAGTAGACACCTTGAGAAGGAAGTTAGAAATCACCATCTGCGCTTGAAATACCAACAGAGCTTTGGGGAAGCCAATGATATCCATACGGTGCGCGGCTTTCTCGTCCCATGATACCAATTGTCCGTAGCGTCGGCCATGCATCACGACACAATGCGGGTTGTATGATGTCCCAATCAATCTTTCTCGGAAATGAAATGTGATCTGTGAATTGTCAAACAAGGCCCATAAAGAAGGGGGAGACTCTGTACGGCGACACAAAACTGCGAGAAGTTCGCCCGGGTTCTGGCTGAGACTGTCGAGATCAAGGTACGGCACAAGAAGACTCTTGCGGTACTTTTCCATAGATGTTCTGAGATTTGCCAGGCGGATGTTCATCATGGAGTCCGGGATGGTGCCGTTAGGAGTAGGTCTGTGAATCGCGTTCGCTTCGTCGAGCGGGAAGCCTCGGCGTGGATACATGTCTGGCATAGCGTCTTGGGCAATGGATCTGCGCTGCACATCTGTCTTTTTGAGCCACAACTTGGCCATTACATCGCCATGCTTGTCGAGTAATGTACGAACACGGTCGAGGTTTTGATCTGTGGTGGTTTTCAACTGGAGGATTTCATCGCGAGCCTTCTCATCCGTATACATGTGGTCATATCTGCGAGTGGTAAATGCCGATGATGATGGTGATGCCGACCGGAACTGTTCTGCACAGGCAATGCATGGAGTCATGCATCCCGGAGGCGTGGCCACAGAGTGATGAGGATAGGTGGGATCTCGGTAGCCGTGCTCGGGGTCGGGGCGGTCGAGGTCATCAATTGTCGGACGGCGCTTCTCTCCTGCTTCACGATTGTCGTGTATGGCTTCGGACTCCCTGTTTGAATGAGGCACGCGGCCACCGTTGGCAACCGCCAGCCGAGCACCCAGTTGAGAATTCATCGCTGTCAAAAAAAAGAGATTGTTCTCGGCGATCTGAGGCTTGTGTTATCTGCGGTTCAATACCTGTGCTGTCTGCAATATGCGGTACTTCTGTCTTTGGCAATATGCTGATGCTAGTACTGTCGGCGGTCTGATACTTGCGTTATCGGCGGTCTGATACCTGTGCTGTTTGCAATATGCTGATACTTCGGTCTTTGGCAATGCTGACGCTAGTACTGTCGGCGGTCTGGTACCTGTGCTGTCTGCAATATGCTGTCACTTCTGTCTCTGGCAATATGCTGAACTTCTGTCTTTGAAAATATGCTGGTGCTAGTACTTTGGACGGTCTGATACTTGTGCTGTCGGCGATACGCTGATGCTTGTGTTATCGGCGGTCTGATACCTGTGCCGTCTGCAATATGCTGGACTTTTGTCTTTGGCAAGATGCTGATACTCGTGCTGTCGGCGGTATGCTGGACTTTTGTCTTTTGCAATATGCTGATACTTATACGGTCGGCAATCTGATGTTTGTGTTGTCGGCGGTCTAGTACCTGTGCTGTCTGCGATATGCTGATACTTCTGTCTTTTGCAATGTGCTGATGCTAGTACTGTCGGCGGCTGATGCTTGTGCTGTCGTCAATGCGCTAACTCTGGTGCTGTCGACGATATGCTGATGCTGGTGCTGTCGGCAGTCTGATACTTCAGTCTTTGGCAAGATGCTGATGCTAGTGCTGTCGGCAGTCTGCTGATGTTGGTGCTGTCGTCAATGTTCTGATGTTGGTGCTGTCGTCAATCCGCTGATGTTGGTGCTGTCGGCGGTGTGGTACTTGTGCTATCGGCAGTATGCAGATACAGTAATACTTCTTCTGTCGACAATGTGCAGATACAGTAAGTAATCCTGATGCAGTGGATACTTCACAAGTCTTCAACAATATGCTGATTGATGCTAGGTCACTAGTGTGCAATCGACAATGAAAGCTGAAGTAAGGTAGAAGTAGGTAGAACCTAGAAGTCAGCAAACAATAGAAGCACGCAGAAACCCACAGACATATCTGAGTTGGATAGGCAATACGCGATTTCGCGATATCGCACAATCGCGAAATCGCACCATCGATACGCAGGGGCTTGGCGTTACGGCCTCCTCACTTCATTCACTAAGGCATTAGGAGAGGACTTGGATGAATCGAAACTTGAAATATACCTATCCTAGGAAGACTTGTAGCAATTGATTTTTTAGGGTTTTTTTTCTAAAAGGTACCTTAGGTAAGCAGTCGCTGCCAACGAAGGGTACGGGCACGAGTTTAGGGATTGTACCTACAAACAGATGAATTCCCACTTCCTCGCGTCTGCTACAAATGGCCGTTAACGCGAACCTAACGCCATTTTGGTACAGTAGATAGCGCGTTTGTTTTAACGCTATACCTGCCTCTTCTAGTATCTAGAATAAGTCTATATTCTAGTTAGCTAGTATCGAAAGAGAAGAAATAAGATAATGTCCTTTACTCAAAGATCGAGGAATAGTTAAAGCAAATATATAGTATAGAAAAGTCGTATAAAGGGGGCTAGCGGGTGAAGTGAAGTGTAAAGTACAAAGTGTAAAGTGAATTGGAGCCAGACTTAAACGAGATCTACCGCTAAGAATACCTACCTTAGCGCAAATAGGGGACTGAAATGACGTGACTGTACATACCTTACCTTACCTCCTACCTTACCTCAGGTAGGCATGCGGCTATGCCAACTCTCCCGTTCATGGATGTCGTTGTATTATTAGGTATCTACAGATACTACCTTACCTGGTGTGTATGTAAATGTATTATTGTTATTATTATCATTGGTATTGAGGCATCAACATTCCGACATTGAACATTGCCTGTTACTGGCTTTTCTTTCTTTCTCTCCTTCCCCTCTCTCCTCTCACTCTGTTCCCCTCCTCTCACTCTCTTCTCCCTATACTTCACTACCAACACCACTTACTGTACATCCCACAGACCCGCCATGGCCTCATCTTCCTCGCGACAGAATCGCAAAGCCAGCTCATCAGTCGACTCTTCCCTCCCACACTCTCGCGACTCGTCCTCATTCGTCACCACCACTGAGAGAACCGAAGTAATTATCAACGTCTACGACCTTCTACCTGTACACACCTATCCATTCCCCCCTTCCCACCACCCATAATGAACGAAAGAAAAAAGGCCAAACTAACCCCTTCCACCTCCCCTCAAACAGCCCGGCAGACTCTCCACCCTCCTCTGGACCCTCGGCAGTTCCCTCCTCCACTCCGGCGTAGTCCTCCACTCGCGAGAATATGCCTTTGGAGGACACAACAAACCCCACACGACAGGCGTCTACTACACACGACCCCTCCAACTTCCCCCCGGAGGAACGCATCGCGTCAGCATTTCGCAAGGATATACCCACCATTCGCCCGCTGCAATCCAAACGATTCTGCAGCAAGTCAGCGCGGAATTTCAGGGACAAAAGTATCATTTGTTGAAGAATAATTGTAATCATTTTACTCAGGCTTTGGTGGAGGCTTTGATGGGAGGTAAGGAGAAGAAGAGGAAGAAGACTACGACGCCTGCGTGGTTGAATCGTGCGGCTGGGATTGGATTGGCGTTGCCGTGTATGGTTCCGAGGGAGTGGGTGCAAGGGCCGGATGTGGATAGTGCGGACGGACAATTGGTCGTGGAAGCAGAGGAAGATGATTGCCATGATGGTGGAATATCCCGAGGGGGAGGAGGAAGCGTGATGTCGACGAGGGCGGTGTACAAGTATGAGGAAGAAGATGATGAGGATAGTGATTCGGATGAGAGGGTGAGCATGCTGGAGAGCGAGAGACATGTGAGACTGAGAGCAGAGCAGAGACGGTCGCGGGAAGAGGAGTTGAGAATGAGGAAGGAGAGGAGGTTGAGTAGTCGGATGAGTGGTGTCAGTACGAGTACGAGTAGTACTGATGTCAAGGGAGGAGGGAACACGACCATCACAAAAGCAGACGAAGACGAAGACGAAGATGAAGAAGAAGAAGCAGTAGTTGTGGAACAAATTAGTCTTGCTGGTGGCAAGAGGATCATGACATTGGATGAACCGCCTCCGAGGTACGTGAAGAGGACGGATAGTGCTGGAAGGAAGTTACGCGTGCCTGAGAGGGCACCTCTGCCGAGAGCAGCTGTGATGGTTACCGCAGCGAGCAAGACTTGATTGACAGCGGGAAAGCAAGATGACGAGCGGTGGTGGGGATGTTGGTGTTTTTTGTTCCTTGACTTTCTTGTTGATACTGAGATACCCCATGAAATGCGATTTGCTTTTTTTTTCCTTCTACATAATCTCTCCCAAGCTGAGCTCAGAGTCGAAAAAGTGATTGTACCAAACAAGACACCAGCCTTCAACTCCATGAAAAAATTTCCCTTTCGAGAGTGGAGTTGGCGACAGGATGTAAAGGTCACGCATGCGCAACGATTACATTGAAAAGAAAAGTCTCAGTCTGGAGTAAGAGCCAATGCATTCCTCACACCTCTCAAGCATAACGCCCGAAGAAGCAGGTTCCTGCCAGCAAGTCGATCTGTGCCCATCGACTAATTGTCATGCCCATGAAGGTTGGGAACGAGCCCGGGAACAAGCCAACTTAAAGAAGGGCAGAAGGGGAAGATGTGTTCGTTGATAATAAAAGATAGAAAAACTCACTCTGATCAATCTGGGTGAAGCGGAGAGAGATGTGAGAAGTGCAACTTGAATCAGCATATCTCATATGTAGGAGCGATTGCTAATCAGTCAGCTTCATCGTCCTCGTCCTCATCCTCATCTGTACTACCAGGCACATCCATCACACGTTCTCCAGCCGATTCGAGCGTTCGTCTGGACCACGCACGAACGAGCTTCCATATGGCGTACGAGGCTGTGACTACGCCAATCATGACAGTGATCCAGCTAATCTGCTGTAGCCGGTCTCTCCCATTGCCGCCCATGGAGGTTCTGCCACCGACGGAACGGAGATTGAACCACTGGAAGGGAGATAGGGTGAATAAAAACTTTGCAAAGCCGACAAGTCCCAAAGAAGCAATGCCTTTTAACATGTGTTCGAACCACGTGGTGGGTTCGTCTTCCCAGATGAGCGAATCTCGTGGCCCACCAGCAGTAGCAATAGTGGTATACGGGTCGATATACATGTTAATGATCGGATCAGCGACAAAACCCAATAGGAATACCGAGGATATGATGATGAGTAGGGTGAGAGCGAGTTGTGCGGCAGTACTGGAAATCCAAGATGACCATGTGAGACGCTGCAGTTTGTATCTGTATCGGCAGGTAGGGCACTCCCAGTAGTTCCGTTTCTGCGTAGGATCCGCTCGTCGCCACGCGCTGAGGCACTCTTCATGGACATATTTTTGCGAGCCTTTGCATTTGCACGGTGACAGTAGACGACCACCATCTTCACTCTCGTAGGTCACGCGCGGCGAGGGCTGCATTGCAGCAGGCAGAGTAGATTCTGAGTCGGCATGAAAGGTTGGCTGTACATCCTCGAGGCATATCCTGCACTTTCGTGTCGGGTAGTGTCTTCTCGGGCGTTTCGGTCGGTGCTCTTCTGAGAATTCCGGTGCAGATTCTGCGTATGCTTCAGTGTGCGGTGGAGTCGAGCTGTGAGATGCTGATCCGTCCCAAGTAGGTCCATCAAATGCGCCTGGCAAGTCCTGCGGAAAAGACCAGCTGGCGCCGGTGGTGTAAGCAGCCATAGTGGTGGAGATCAGCGGGATTGGAGGGGAGGGCGATGGCGACGGCGACGCCGAGGGAGAAGGAGGAGGAGGGAGGTCAAGCGATCAATCGATGGCGGTGGTCTGGACGACGGGAGGCCACCTGCTCGTCGTGGTGTTTGTAGTGCACATGGTAGAGCAGACAACAGACGACGTGTCGACGACGAAAGGATTGGAGGTCGAGAGGTCAGTCAGTGTTCAAAGAGTGGAGCGGAAGCGGAGGTGTCTTTGAGCCTCGCGCTAGACTTGTTCGGGAACCGGCAGGTACGCGCTTCACATGGACGCCTGTTCGACAGCTCGAACTGGCTTAACGACTTACCTGACTTACACTACCTCTACACTCTACAGCTTCGACTTCTCACTAGAAACATCAACGTCCCAGCGACACCATCTCTCAGCGGCACCTCCTCCTCCTCCACCTCCGCCACCTCACCACAAATTCTGATCGAACGTCTGCCCACGCACGAGAACCTCACAACCACACCCAGGACTTGCACCGGCCACCATGGCTGATCGATACTCCTTCTCGCTCACCACTTTCTCGCCCAGGTATGCTTCATCTTGAGCACTTACTGTGGTGATTCCTCCGCTAATGCCTCCACAGCGGAAAGCTGGTCCAAATTGGTACTTCGCCCCAGAGCATCTTCTTCACTCTCTACACCGCTAACAATGCATCCAGAATATGCTCTCAATGCAGTCAACCAGGGTGTGACTTCACTGGGCATCAAAGCTGCCAATGGCGTCGTCCTTGCGACTGAGAAAAAGTCCTCCACACCACTGATCGACGCCTCGTCATCGTCGAAAGTCTCCCTCATCACACCCAACATCGGCATGGTCTACTCTGGCATGGGTCCCGATTACCGTGTGCTCGTCGACAAGGCGCGCAAGGTCAGCCATACGGGCTACAAACGGATATACAATGAGTACCCTCCTACGCGGATATTGGTGCAAGACGTGGCGCGAGTGATGCAGGAAGCGACGCAGAGTGGTGGTGTGCGTCCCTACGGCGTGAGCTTGCTCATCGCAGGCTGGGACGATGGAATTCTACCCGAGCAGGAAGAGGCCGAGGCTGCGGAAGAGATGGACGTGGATGACAAGAAGAAGAAGTCTGGCAAGACTGGTGGTATTCTCAAGGGCGGGCCAAGCTTGTACCAGGTCGATCCGAGTGGCAGCTACTTTCCATGGAAAGCGACTGCGATTGGCAAGAGTGCGACGAGTGCAAAGACCTTCCTCGAGAAGCGCTACACGGAAGGATTGGAGCTCGAGGATGCCGTACACATTGCCCTGCTCACGCTGAAGGAGACGATCGAGGGAGAGATGAACGGAGATACGGTAGAGATTGGCATCATTGGCGATCCCGCAGATCACCTGCTCGGCTATGAGGGAGTAGAAGGGGCGACTGGTCCACGTTTCAGGACCCTCAGTCCTCAGGAGATTGAGGACTACCTGACGAACTTGTAGTATACGATGTTGCATAGCATAGTATGGCTGTCTATTTGGCGCTTCGGAGTCACCAGACGCCCCCGCCACTCAGAGACAGCCTCCTGTACGAAGTAAGAAATTGGCCGACTGGCACTAGAAACAGCTCGTCATCGAAGATTCTACTTCACATGACACACTCGACAATGATAATGGCTACATTGAATGATAGGTAACGTGCATGTAACTGGAATTGCATCTCTCCTAAGTAACTGAGGATAGCAAGTAGGTAATATGATACTTCCGAGGAGCGGCAGGCACATCTACATAGATCTGTACAGTCTGTCCAACTCTCCTCGTCGAGTCCTTGCCCTCCCATTATTTCGCAGCAATCGTTCAATACTGCATTTTTGCCATCACACAAGTACGTGTCAATTGACCACCATTTTCATTCACATGTTGCTCATAAACTCATTAGAAGATACATTTGTTGTCCCGCCACTTAGACCGTGCGCATGTCAACGACACAGCGAATGCAGTCGCCAGCGTGCATGTCGTGGAAGGCCTGGTTGACCTTGCCGAGTGGCTGTCGATGCGTGATGAACTCGTCGACCTTGAGCTTGTTGTCCATGTAATCCTGGACGAGACCACCCATTTGGCTGCGGCCCTTGACACCGCCGAATGCACAACCCTTCCATACACGACCGGTGACGAGTTGGAATGCTGGAGGAGAAAGAAATAAGTCAGCAAGGCGGCCCATCATAAGGAAGGTTAGGAAGGGGAGTATACTCACGTCTCGTGGCAATTTCCTGTCCTGCAGCTGCGACACCAATGATGATGCTCTCTCCCCAGCCCTTGTGGCAGGCCTCGAGGGCAGATCTCATAACATGGACATTGCCTGTGCAGTCAAAGGTGTAGTCACAGCCTCCGTCCGTCATCTCAATCAGTCTTGTCTGGATGTTCTCCCCCTCCTTGAGATCCTTGGCAGGATTGACGAAATCGGTAGCACCAAACTTCTTGGCCCATTCCTTCTTAGAGTCATTGACATCCACCACAATAATCTTGGCCGCTTCTTGCTTGACAGCGCCCTGGATGACAGAGAGACCAACACAACCAGCACCGAAGACGGCAACGTTGGAGCCCTTCTCCACACCACCTTTGCCGGCAGTGATGACTGCTGCACCGTAGCCGGTAGTGATACCACAGCCGAGGAGACACGTGCGGTCCATGGGGGCATCGGGGGTGACGGCTACGACGGAGATGTCGGCGAGGACGGTGTATTGGCAGAAAGTGGAGCAGCCCATGAAGTGAAGGAGGTCCTTGCCCTTGCACTTGAAGCGCGAAGTGCCATCAGGCATGACACCTTTTCCTTGAGTAGCACGGATTTTGCCGCAGAGGTTGGTCTTGCCAGACTTGCAGAACTTGCATTCCCCGCATTCTGGTGTGCTGTGGAAGGAGCGTCTCGTTAGCTTTTGAGGGGGCAAAAGGTGCAATTCCTCGCCTGGGAGAGTCAATGGCTGGAGAGATGGGTAGATACTGTACTTACTACAACGCAATGACTGTGTCGCCGACCTTCACGTTAGTGACACCTTCTCCCACGCTCTCGACAATGCCAGCACCCTCGTGTCCAGCAATGACGGGGAAGGCTCCTTCGGGGTCCTTTCCGCTCAGCATGTAGGCATCTGTGTGGCACACGCCAGTGTAGTGCACCTGGATGCGGACTTCATGGGCTCGGGGCGGGAGGACCTCGACGTCCTCAATGACCAGGTCTTTGCCAGCTTCCCAGGCCACGGCAGCCTTGCAGATGATGCTCTTTCCCGCCGTGTCAGACATGATGGTGCTAGTCGAGGGAGAAGATAGTAGGCGGGTATATGTCAATGGAGCGGAGCTGGAGGGGAGGAGTGTAGTATAGTGGTGGAGGTGATGGGATGGGGAGGAGAAGAGAAGAGAGGAAAGTAGAGGGTCAGACGGGCGGAATGGCAGGTAATTGTATTTTACTTCCTACCTAGGTAGTGTAGTCCAAAGAACTCGACCACGCTCTTCTGTTCGCATCGATGAGGTGGGGCTTTCGAAAAGGGCGCGCGCATACATCATGCGAAGTCAGAAGAGGGGCAGTGTGAATCTCCGGGATGACAACTTCCACCTTACTCCGCGATCCAACCGCTGGACATGGCTCCCATTATTCGCCAGGGCAAAACCTCGGACTCTCCCTGCTTCCTGTTTGCATCCGCCCGTGCAGCTACGTAGTATTCCGGCACCTAGCTTCCTCAGCATCCAACGACACCCGACGGGAAATGAGATGAAAGGCTGGATCATTGTATAGGTATGACACAGGCCAAGCGCCGAGACAAGAGAACTATGCGCATGCATTTCTTCTCCATGTACACTGTCTACCCTTGTCTTGGACGACTGCTGAATATACAAAACAACTAACGTTACATGCTCGTCCTCATCCCCCTCGTGCTTACCCATCGTGCATCTTCACTCGAGATGACTTCTGCGGGCAATGCGAGCTGCGCATCGTCTCGAGACAATACCAACCCAACTCTGTGCTCGTCTCCTTCACGCCACCACCTGCCATAACACGGTCGCGCAACGGATGTCGTAAGTACTGGTCTGCGCGTGTGATCATCCCCCGTTTCTCTCTCGCTCGCTCGCTCTCTAGCACTCGGCGTCTTGAGTTGCGCGCGAGTTCATGAGCAGAGCCACGATCAGACCATAGAGACCTAGACATTCAAATTAGACTGAGGCCCCGGAATGCATTGCAGCGTCAGATGAGCACTTACCCAACACTTCGGCGAAAATGAGAATCAGAATCATGCCAACAAACAACCTTGGCTGTTGCGCGGTACCACGCACACCAGCATCTCCAACAATACCAATGGCAAACCCGGCGGCAAGACCAGCAAGACCGACAGATAGACCGGCACCCAGTTGAATAAATCCTGTGAACAGCGACGTCTTCTGCGTCAACTCGTTGGAAATGAGGACTGACACGACCAGACCGTAGATAGCAATGATACCAGCCATAATGACCGGAATGATGTCTAGGAGGCGTCATTAGCCACTTGGTTCTGCTGCCTGATGGTCGTGCTCCTATGCTGTCCTGAACTCCAATGAATGTTTCTGCAACTTACTCTTGACGATGAGATCAGGTCGAAGGACACCCATAGATGAGATACCGACGCCAGCCTTTGCGGTGCCGTATGCTGCGCCAAAGCATGTGAACACGATGGCGCTGGTGCAGCCCATCGCGCCGAAGAAGGGCTATATCCATCGTGTTAGCAGCGTGTTCCATCTCCTTGAATCTCGCACTCCCTCTGTAGG
This sequence comes from Sphaerulina musiva SO2202, assembly GCF_000320565.1. NCBI lineage: Eukaryota > Fungi > Ascomycota > Dothideomycetes > Mycosphaerellales > Mycosphaerellaceae > Sphaerulina > Sphaerulina musiva. Next base: position 5,016,394 of record NW_016017383.1, read on the forward strand.
CGCTCGCGGTACAGATGACTTCGGTAGAGGGACGGTTCGCAGGCTGTGGCTGACGTATCGAGTACTGGCCCAGCCTAGGAGTAGGCAACTGCATAACGGCGAACTCGGCGTAGGAGGTAGCACTTACAGCATATACGGGACTAGAACAGGCATATGTCAGTACTGAGACCTTCATCACTCTCCTCGCAGCCTACGACACTGCAGATTGAGGCTTTGGACAGCTCATCTGGCGCGTTTTGCCTCATCCCCATTGTCGGAGCGCCGCGCGTCCAGTACGTACCAGAGATCGGTGGCCATCTTGATTATGTGTGTGAGTGAGACAAAGAGCGAATTCGAATGGCGCTTGAGGTGATGAGGTGAATAGTAGTGGCGTGGATGGGAGTGTTGCTTTCGTGATCTCGGGGGTGAATGAAGCTGTTCTTGATGCGATGACCAGGTTTAGTTCTAGTAGTCCAAGCGCTGCGGCACGTTCCGGGCTGGGCAAGAGCTTTCAGGTTTGAAATCTTTCTGCGCTGTGATGCAGTGCGCTTAGAATTCTGACTTCTACAACAGCAACATCTCGAGGCAGTGAACCCCCAGCTATTCGGGCGAGCGTACGTATTTACCTTGATCATTTGGCGCGCTGCCCTTAATCGTATATATGGCTAACAAGCAAGCAGCTACGTTATCCTGTTAATCACGCCTTCCACCCCAACCTCTACTCCGAAGCATCCTCAATCCACGAGATGGCCGACTCCTCAGCTGCTTGGCCGGTGGCGGACAGCGCGCTTAGCCAGGAAATCCTCGACCTGGTCCAGCAGGCAAGCCACTACCGCCAGGTATGGAGCCCTTCTCTTTTGAGATGGAGCATTCACTAACTTGCTTGTAGCTCAAGAAAGGCGCGAACGAGGCAACCAAAACTTTGAACAGAGGCATTAGCGAGATCATCATCCTTGCAGCGGACACAACACCACTCGCCATCCTGCTTCATTTGCGTAAGTGGTCCTATTAAGTTGTGTGCTGGAGGCTTTTTTTTTTCGCGCGCAGAGCAGAACAGAGCACAGATCTGGGATCGCGAGAAGGCGGCCTACAGCGGACAAGTCATTCAAGAGTTTCGTTACAAGATTGAGTACTGACTAACTCCATCGTGTAGCTCTTCTGTGCGAAGACAAGAACACTCCCTACGTCTACGTGCCGTCGAAGATGGCATTGGGCCGCGCCTGTGGTGTCTCGAGAGCCGTGATCAGCTGCAGCATCACCACCAACGAGGCCTCTGAGCTCACCGCCCAGATTCGTGCGCTGAAGGATAAGGTCGAGCGCCTGATGATCTAGTGGATAGTTCACGATTGGGTGGGATGTCGACGGAAGGTGGTCACAGTTGAAAACAGCCGTCAAGGGCCTCATACCGGGTTCGCAACCACAGTAGCTTGGAAAGCGGAACGGACACAGCGTAAATGCCTGAGCCTTGAAAGGGAATGCAGCATTTGCAGGTCATTGACCGTGCTTGACAATGATGTTGAACACGTACTAGATCAGGACATTCACGTCCTCTCGTGGTTTTCATTTCGGCCCAGTTGAATGTGAAGCGGTCGGAGAGCAGTCCCGCCAGGTGACTACTACATGCGTGCCATTTTCGTGATATTGGTGAAGCTCATGAGGAGAACCACCGCGTCTCCCGAACGATAACAAAGTGCTTTTCGCTTTTTGAACACTGCGAGCAGTGTAAGAATAGGTTGGCGAGCACATCAAATCGCGATCTTGACTGTTAGCACCAGGGGCAGGCATATAGAGATCAAACACGCTTGGGTCCTGGTATATACCTGTGTAGGTATCATGATTTGATTCCACACAGTGGTGATGAAGGCGTACAAGTGAAGCACTGGGCAGCTATCGCCAGGAACTATGAAGAGCGTGGGTGATTGGGACACGCGGCGGACCGCGTTTGTGTGGCTTTTGAGTTTCAAGGCGTTGATTAGTTCGGGGTACAAATTGCTTCTAGAGCTAGGAGGTACTGTAGGAGGTACCTAAATTATGGTACGGAGGAGCATCAGGTAAAAAGGTGGGAGGCCGAGGGATGAAAAACCAGGTAGAGACAGCGGGAGGGAGGATTCGATTCCTTCTATCTGTATCATCATCACACTCGGCACTTCTTCTCTTACGGTGTACCTTATTATTCCTGATACCGCAGTACAGTAGTGGTCGACTAGACTCCGGTATATCAGCGGGATTAATGATAATAATCAAACAATCACAAACAAAGGACAGCTAGACGTTCCGATCTCATCTAGATTGCATTGAGAGCACCAAGGGAAAAGCTCCTGGCTTTGCCGTGAGACGTGCCACACGCTGCGACCGGCATTATTCCTGGAGACGGCGACACGTGCTTGTTTGACAAGTGACAGAGAGGCGCTCCGTGCGTGCAGAGAGTGTATAGGGTATACTGTACGGTCGGAGTGGGGAGATAGGTACGAAGGGGAAGAGGACAAGTAGTGACGGACGATATACCTGTATCGGCACACAGATAACAGAAATTGCGATTTGCTGCTGTCCTCTGCAGTCCCGTCCGCACCCTCGACCATCACCACCGCCACCACCACCACCATCACCACGACTACTACTACCATTCTACCACCACCCACATCACCATCACCACCACCTCGCACTCTCCTGTGCGACGCACGACTGTCCCACCTCCACGGACGATTGGCACACTCGGGATCAATTTGGGCAACAGGCGATCAGTGGCAGTCGGTCGGTGGAGAAAGACGGCGGCGGAAAAGATAGCACAACAAGAAAAAGCAAAGGCAGAGAGACAAGAGTGCGACAAGCCTCTACTAACTAGGCCCGCGACTAAGCCAGAGCCGCCAGACAGACCACGGTGACCACCCAGCAGGCACCTCCGATAGCCGCATCTAGTCCAATAGATTTCTACCTTGCTCCTTGCTCGCATAATCTTGCACGCATCCACCCTGCCCTGCACCAGCCTTCCTTCGCAGTTCGCACCACCGCACGGCGCCGCACGCACGACAGGACCCTCCCGTCGCTCTGGAGAGGGACTAGCTGGCCTGACTGCCTGCCTGTCTGCCTGTCGGCCTCCACCCTCCACCTACTAAGCGAATTTCCCCAGCAGAAAACGCAAAAGTGGCCTACCACAACACCGAGACGGCCTCGGGCGCAGAAGCCACCTCCAAGATCGACTCCTCGAATCACCGCCGACGCACCTCCCGCACCGCTCTCCATGCCCCCGGAGTAGGCTTGGTCTTCCAGGATCCCGCTGCTGCTGCTGCTGGCGGGTCTGCACCCTCGCAGCAGCCCTCGTACTTTCTCGAGGAGGACGTCGCCCGCTTCCCAATGTCGCTCGATCGCAGTCCATCTCCGCGCCGGGAAGGAGGCTGGGCGAGTCCAGGGCTGAGCACTCCTCCGCTAGAAGCGGACGGGCGGTCACGAGGAGTCAGTCCGGCGATTGGCATCAATGGCAATGTCTCCTGGGCCAGTGCAAAAGAACGGTCGGCGAGGGTGAATGGCTATCCCAGTTACCAGAGCACAAATAAGGGCTTCTTTGGGAGATTTGGGCGCAAATTGAGCATGAGCCTGCCTTTTGCACATGGTGGACAGGAAGAGCGGATAGCGGAAAAAGGACGGCGTGAAAGAGGGAGACCGGGAGCTCGGCCGATGCTGGCAGAGCTGCCTCGGAGGTTGTTGCTGCTGGTGTCGAGGAGGCGGAAACTTATTGGCTTCTTGGTGACGGTATTAGCGTTGCTGTTCTTATTCTGGTCTCGTGAGTAACATGATTCCGCCGGTGAAGAAAGGAAGCGGACAGGCTAACACGTGTGGCAGCTGTCAAATCGTGGTACAGGAGAACATCATGGCTGGGAGGTGGATCCAAGTTCGTCATCATATTGGGTGCGAATCAAGGCGGAGGTGTGATGGAGTGGAAAGGCGCGAGAGAGTGGGCGATTGAGAGGGATAGCGTGAAGAACAAGAAAAAGTATGCTGCGAAATGGGGGTACGATCTTCACATTGTGGACATGAGCACGAAGAAGCGCTATGCACACGAATGGCGAGAGAGCTGGGAAAAGGTGGACATTATCCGCAATACCATGAAGAAGTATCCCCAAGCTGAGTGGTGAGTGTGGTGAACAAAAAGGCAGAACCATCGAACAATCAAGTACTGACAGACTGTTGACAGGTTTTGGTGGCTCGATCTCAATACCTTCATCATGGAGCCCGAATACTCGCTCCAACGACACATTTTCAACGAACTGGGCAAGACGACGTACCGCGACATCAACATCTACAACCCGTTGAAGATCCAACATCCGCCCAATGGCACGTCTGACAAGGCCGACGCCCCGCAATACATCAATTATCTGGACGACGAATCATTGTCGGCAGTGGGAGATGGCAAGGCCGAGAGCATCAACCTCATTGTGCCTCAAGACTGCGGAGGCTTCAACTTGGGATCATTCTTCGTGCGGCGAAGTGCGTGGACCGACTATGTGCTTGACATCTGGTGGGATCCAGTCTTTTACGAGCAGAGGCATATGGAGTGGGAGCACAAGGAGCAAGATGCATTGGAGTACATTTACACCAACCAACCATGGATACGTCCACACGTCGCGTTTGCGCCCCAACGGAAGATCAACGCGTTCCCCAACGGAGCCTGTGGCGACGATCGTGGTCTGCCCTCTGGTGGGTGCAAGGCGCTCCAGATTGGAGAGGACATGAAAGAGTGCGGGATCCAGGGGATTCATTACCAAGAGGAAGAACGGGACTTTCTCGTAAACATGGCGGGCTGCGAATGGGGCCGCGATTGTTGGGGCGAAATTTACAATTTCCGGCAGTTGAGCAACCATTTGAACAGGAATCCGTGGGAAAAGTTCAAAGACGGCATTTCGGATGCATGGACGGGAAAAGCGAAACAGGATCGGGAGAAGAAGGAACAGGAGAAGGCGGAGAGAGCGGCCAAAGAGCAGCAGGCGGCAGAAGAAGCGCGACAACAAGAAGAAGAAGAGCAGAAGCAGCAGCAGCAGCAACAGGGGACAGAAGGCGAGGGAGCAGCGCAGCAGCAGCAACAACAACAACGACAACAATAGCATCGTTGTGGCCGAGAAGGCTTCGAACAAGGAAGTCGAAGTTTTGTGTGCTATTTATTGGACTGGACTGGACTGGGCAACTGCAGAAAAAGAAGAGCCAGAAGAAAGTTTTTCGCTTTTGCCTCTTTTCTATCTGTCTGTCTGTCCATCTGTCTCCTGGCCACCTGTCTTGCTGCCTGTCTGTCTGTGAGAGTCTTGCAAGCTTCTCTCTCTCTCTCTCTCTTATCTCATCTCTGGAATACGTTCAAGCGATTTTAGTTTATTTTATTTTTCGGATTCAATGGGGATCTTTGGGGTCTCTCCAATATCCATATTTACCTTACCTTACCTGACTTGACCTGACCTGACCTTACCCATATCCATCTCTATCTCATTTTTTGCGGTGTTTGATATGTGTCTGAGAACAGACAGACTTTGGTGATTTTCATACATGAGAAATATATCCAAATAATGACGCCTTGACGCCTCGCTGCCTAGTAGTTCACACACTCGTTCTATACACCACCGGTTCATGATGCTTTTCATGGTCGCAGCTGTTGTGCGAATCCTCTTCTTCATTCGAATGAGGAGGAGAAGGAGAAGCAAAAAGGAGAAAAGGAAAGAACAACAACAACGACGACCAGGTCGAGAGTACTCGTCTACCATCCATCCATCCTCCTAACTCGCCTGTATCTCCTTGGCCTGTCTCTGCGCCAACTCACTATTCTCAGGCGCCTGGCGATACAGGACAATTTCACTCTGCTTGAAATACCTCCTCGCATCCTCATCAATCAAGACCAAGCTCAAATAGTACCTCGTACTATATTTCTTATTCACATCGCGAAACGTCGGCGTCAAATCAAAACCTCCCAAAAACAATCGAATGGGAATCGTCTCCCCGCGACTGGGACTCCCATCCATGATTTCAAAGCGCACCAACGTCTCCGACTCATTGTACTGATTCGGCGGCACACCCGTAGTTTCGCGTCGAATGATGGAGAGTTCCATATGGCGAATTTTGAGGCGTACGAGCAAGAAATAGATGCGACCGACAATGACATCTTTGAGATGATATTTCGATTTGGAGTATTCGAATTCAATGTGTAGACAATCTTCAATCCCAACATCCATTTTGATCACGCTGTTGGTTTCTGGTGGTTGGCGGTACGAATATACCCACAAATCCTTCTCGCGTACGACATCGGCCATGCGGCGACTGACGGTGACGCGCAAGAAATAGCGCAGTTTGACGTTGATGCCGTGGTAGGATTCGTATGGTTTTTCGACGTTTTTAAAGGAAAAGGGGAGGGTGACGGGGTGTTGGAGTTCGCCGGGCGCGGCGAGTTCGGTTTGGAGGGAGAGGAATTCGTGGTGGGTGCCGCGGTCGAAGAACATTTCAATGGTGCCGACGAATTGCACTTTGATGCCTGTGTGTTCGAGACGTTTGCCGTCTTTGGGTCGGATGGTCACGGCGCCCTTGACGGTCTCGCCGTCGAGGTAGAGAGGGCATTTCTCGCGGCGGGACTTGTCGAGTTTGACGTCGACGGTGGGGCGGTCGTCGGTGCTGTCGAGGACGATGTCGATGTCGAGCGGAGTGGAGAAGGAGAAGATGGACATGTTCGGGGGTGGTGGTGGTAGTGGTGGTGGTAGAGGAGGAGGAGGAGGTAGAGGAGGAGGAGGTGGTGGTGGTGTTGTTGTTGTTTATCGCATGTGAATAGCTCCAAGCTTGGGATGAGGTGAAGTCCCGCTTGCTTCTTACCCTTCTTTTAGACACTCCTCTCTCTCTTTCTCCTCTTTCTGCGTGTACATACCTTATCACCCAAACTGCTTCTTTCGACGTCACCTCTGAATATTCAATAATCCCTCAATTATTTCTTCGATGATCCTCAATAATCTTTGCAGAATCGCTGATAATGCTCAATAATCTCGATAATCCATGTTCAGATGTTCTCCCCAAGACCAAAGAGAAGCCCGCTCTCGCCCGGTCCCGCCTTTCGCCCCGAAAATGTCTGATTTGCTCACTATAACGCACTTTTTACAACATTGCCATATTCCACCCACCGTCTACGAACCCCTCGCCTTTCAATCGTCTTTCTCTTGATCACCTGATATCCTTTCTTATACCATAGCATCAACCTCTCCAGCTCCACCACTCTCATCATACCATGCTCAGCAAAGACAGCTTCGACTCACTCCTCGAGGCCGTGGACACTTTCATCATCGATGGCGCCTTGGCTACCGAACTAGAAGCTCGTGGCCATGACTTGAACCATCCATTATGGTCGGCCAAACTGCTCCAGGAGGATCCCACAAGCATCGAAAATGTCCACTACGACTACTTCGCGGCGGGAGCATATATTGCCATTACCGCCAGCTATCAAGCTGCTACCGCCGGCCTCACCAAACATCTCGATATCAGCGAAGCCGATGGGAAACAGCTCATCCAACGCAGCGTCGAAGTCGCACAGCAAGCTCGTACCAAGGCCTATAGCACTGTTGTGGGCCGCAATCGGCCATTGCTCGTTGCAGGCAGCGTGGGACCATATGGTGCCTACTTGTCGGACGGATCGGAGTATACGGGACAATACCAATTGACCATGGAGCAATTCATGGACTTCCACCGACCCCGAATCGCAGCACTCATCGATGCCGGCGTCGATCTCCTTGCACTCGAGACAATCCCCAACATGAACGAGATCCAGGCCCTACTGAAGTTACTCGCCACAGAATTCCCCACAGCCACTGCATGGCTCAGCTGCACCCTCCAAGACACCGAACATCTCGCCGACGGAACAACCTGGCAAGAAGTTCTCAAAACTGTCCAGGAGCACGAAACCCAAATTCTAGCCTTTGGAATCAACTGCGTCCCCGCAGTCTCCGTCACTGCGACTCTCAGCAAAATTCACCCACTCACCACACTGCCTTTGATCGCATATCCCAACTCGGGCGAGACTTGGGACGCCGTGAGCAAGACTTGGCATGGCACTCGTGCGGAAGATATTCTTCATCACCACCACACTCACGCTGTGCATACGGAAAAAGAAGAAGAAGAAGAAGAGCGCGATGCTGCCCTCAAGAATTTGTCGACTGAACTTGAGGAATGGAGTGTACATGGTGCGAGATTAATCGGGGGTTGTTGTCGAACTGGTCCGAGTTATGTACGAGCTGTGAGAAATTATTTTGAGCGGAGAAGATGATGAAAGATGAAAGATGAAAGAGTGAGAGGAATCTGTTTTTCCCAGCTATATATATGTACAAAACTGAAGAGAGAAAAAAAATCTTATGGATGTGGAAAATAGAGAGATACTCTTCTGTGATTTTCATGTGAGCTAGTGATAATACCAGACCATCTTTCCTTGTAATCACAGTCTCTGCATATGTCCGTAACGTACGTACGCATAGGTACGTAAGAATTATAACCCCATCTCACTATCCATCCATCTCTCTCTACAATCCCCAAAAGGAAACCAAGCAGTCTTGAGTCAAGGTACTGTTATTCATTCGTTCCTGCTGCTGCTGCTGCTTCTGCTGGGGATTGCTCGTCTACACTAACAAACATGTTTTGGATAATGGAAGTCTAATTCCTTTTTCTCCTTTTGGTTTTCGCTGCGATGTACGAGCGAGATGCTTCTTTTGAAACTGTAGTGGAATCCTCAGAAGCGGGACTTGATATAGCGAAATCAAGTAAGTACTCGAGGTTCACACCAACTCAGCGGCCTTTTTATTCATTCTCCCTACTCTCTCAAGCTGTAATCTGTTGCTCGTACCACACCGGCTCCTCTCTCTGAAGCATAGTCGTCAACGTCTCGACCGATTCCGCCAATCCTTGCACATTCTTATCCCACAGCCGCAAATCACTCTTGGAATTGGAAGGTTCTTTGCTGTTGAAATGAATGACGCCGGCAATCTGATCAATCGAGCCCGAGAGACGACTGCTCTCAATCATACCCGACGCATAAGCCTCCGCACGGTCAGAATCCACGCCGAGAAGCTTGCCGAGATTGTCGCATGTGATGTTGGCGTAGATGCGCGATACCGCGAGGAGGTTATGTTCGAGCACGGCTTTGTCGAGCACAGTGCTGCCATCCGAAGTCTTGGCCAGTTGGTGTTCTTTCAAATTGGCAGCAAACGCGCCGACTTCTGAGGGAGAGAGTAATCTGTCTAGGAAAATCTTCTCGAGAATGCCGAATTCGGGCACGTCGGATGCTCGCTCATCTTTGTAGATTTTGGCAAGTTGCTTGCCACGTTGCGGTCCTGCGGGCGCGAGTACAGCGCATGTGATGGCGGCGGAAAGAGCTTGCAGACGTTCTTCCTCGTCGATGACGGTTTCGTTGGAGAGCGAGTAGTAGGCTTGCGATGCATCAAGGAAGTGTCGATGAGAGTCTGATATGCGTGCCTGGGACAGCTGGAATTGGAGGCGCGTCGCCTGGTCGGTGACATTGTGGAAGATTTGCTTGATCTTGTTGAGATAGGATGTGGCGTCGGTGGGGTCATCATCTTCGAGGTAGCACCGACAGATGCGCATCCAGATCTTGGCTTTCTCGTCGTCGCTGACACTGCGCTGTGATGATTCGAGGGAGATGGTTTGCAGCGTCTTGGCGGAGTTGGTAAAGTCATCATCGGCTTCGTAGGCATCTGCGAGAAGGAGTTTGACGTCGGTGTCTTGCTGCTCGAACGAGATCACTTTGGGCTGTAGAGTCTGAACGACTTCGGGCCTGTGAATTAATATAAAATGAGCACGAGAGTCTGCTACCCCATAGACTCTGAGACTTGTTGTCAACCTACCCAACCTCCAACTTCACTTCGGTGCTGAGAGTCCGAAACTGCTCGACAAAGGCCGACAGAAGCGGTCGAGAGTTGATGACGCCCACATGGTCCGATGTGATGCTTTGGATATACGCCACCAGATTCGGCACCATGTTGTCGGCCGATGTGACAATTTGCTGCAGTATCGCGGCATAGCCTTGCACTCTCTCGTTGCCGGACGCGTGTTCGAGCACCTGGAGTTGTTCGCTGACCGGAGCCATGTTTCCCAAATCCGACGACAGGTTCTGTCTACTTGACAGTCGGATTGTGTAATGATGGAAATGGCGAGAGTCGGTGTATGGGCGAAATGTGTCTGATGGGCAAGATGTCGTTGGGTGATTGAACTAAGTTAGGTAGTGGAAGTAGAGCGAGATATGCACGGCGGGTACTGCCGTAATCCTTGCGCATGTTCACAAACATTCACTTTCATCTCACGAAACATTTGTCTATATCTACTCGCAAAATAAGGACAGTATCCATCAGCTACCAACGACCATGTTCTGTCAAGCCACGAGAGGACGACGTATTGAGCCTAAGAATCTCTGTGGACGATGAACTCGACTACAATGAGGTGATATGGCCGCATGCACATGGCGCTAACTATACAATAAGTTATCTACTTTTGCAACCTACACCCATAACCGAACAGTCCCATCAGCGCCACCACTCACGAGCCACGCTTCAGTAGGATGCCAGTCCACAGAGAGCACACCCAGATCACTCTTGATCTTGTGTCCACGCAGAATCTTCAATGGCACCACAGTAGCGTTTTCCATGGAATCGCCAAACACTTTGCCGTGCAGCACCTGCAGTGTGCCATCGTCCGATGCATCAGCAAATAGAGGATACGAGTTGTGAAACTTGACACTGCGGATGGCTTTGGTGTGGTAACGCAATGTCTTGTAAGGCGTGCTTCCGAGATCGAGATCATGCCAGAGAAGACGCTTGTCGTAGGATGAGACCAGGAGGTTGTCCCCCATGGGATGTAGAGAGATATCGCTGATCCAACGAGCACCAGGTTGAAGCTCTTTTTCCAGCTTCTGCGCCTGTAGGTCGTAGATCCGGATTCGTTGCCGGGTAGCGAGGAAAAAGAGGGGACGAGAGGGATGGAAGCACACCGTTTGTGCCAGACCCTTTGGTCGCTTGAAGGGATGTTGTGTTTGATGTTTGCTGAGCGTGTGTATCGCAACAGATGTGGATGTCGAGCTCGATTGGGGGCAAACGGTTGCAAAATACTCGCCTCTTCGGTGCCACACGAGAGTTTTCGGCGTCGATCGTAGTGTGAGCGTAAGAAGGATACCCTTATCCTGTAGATTTTGTGGCGGCCGTGCCCATGTCGCAGCCTTGGGTTTTGGCACTCCATCAGCAGTCTTTGCAATATTAGCTGCTTCGTAACCGAAGCCTGCGTCAATGATTTCGTGCGCATGTTCTTGCACCTCCTCTGATATTTCTTCGGACTGTGGGGTCATGAAGTATACGGTGTCTCCACAACAGGCACCAAGAATGAAAGCACCTTGTCCTGGCCGCCATGCTACCACATTCACCGATTCGGATTGCGATAGTCTGATGCGCCGCACTTGCCGTGTAGTCTCTACGGTCCAGATCCGCACCGTGCCGTCGACACCTCCAGAAGCAATGTAAGTGCCACTGGGATCCACAGCGACTGATCGAACTTGACCTTCATGCCCGCTGAATGTCTTGTGACAAGTAGTCGGGAAGGGCTTGAGTTCGGCGGGATCTGGCAACTTGGGCAGCAACGATTCTGGATCGATGTTGAGCTTACTCCTGCGCACACGCGGCGCCAGGTACAGATCCAGACATCGGTTCATTCTCTCGTGCAGCAGCTCATCGTAACCAGGCACACGTCGCAGAGCAGAATGATCTCGGGGCAGGAAGTCGCGGTCGCGGTCCTCAGGATCCGTTTTCTCCCACTGCTCCCGTTCTTGCTTGTCTGGCAAGTACTCGGGAGGTGGGTGATAGCTTTCCTCATAGCCAGGTGGTGGTAGCTTCGGGGCAGGCATGTTCTAGGAGCGGTCAGTTAAATGCCATGTAAATGACCGCGGAGAACAATACATACCATGGGGTGGTCTGGTTTTGGTGCTTCGTTCGCCCACACATCATACGATGCATAGTCCAGCTCTGCCTCTTCCCTCTCTCGCTCCTCCTCGTCTGGCGCGCGGAATGGCTTAATTCTACCCTCCTTGATTGCCTTGACCATCTTCATGACCCGTTTGTGCTCATGCATCGATGGAACAAATCTGCGCTTCGGCTCTGGCGCCGCAGAGAGAGGCATGACTTCCTCCATACCTTTGCCTGTGAACCACTCAACATAGTCTGGATATGGATCATAGCCATCGCCTGGTTGTTCGTTACGTGTCAGTTTCTTCAGCGTCTCCAACTCGTCCCTGCTCAGTTGCAATGGCTTGCCCGTTGTCGGATCTGTCAAGCCTGTCCAGCCTTCTGGCAAGTCAATGCTCTCAAGAAGAGAGTCCAGCGCCTGGCCTTTGGCTGGTCTGGCAATCTTCTTCCCATTGATATCGTAACCGATGTGCGGGTATGCGTCATAGTATGACAAGGGGATGTTGCCAATCGTATTCGAAGTGACGGGTGCATCGGAGTCGTCGGTGTCGTACGCAGGGTCGATGTCTTGGTAAACGTATCGTTCGTTGCCATTCGCATCCTCCTCCACGCGGTAATTGGAAGTCTTGGTGCGGTCATGCAGTTCCAGAGGCTTCATGGACATATCCGGCGACTTTGACAGATTCTGTATGTCTCTGCCGGTGTCTGTGCCCATCAGTTTCTCCGGCGTGGCAGGCGTGCCGCTGCTTTTCAGGTTGCGGATCTGGCCTCGCACGTCCTCTTCGTCCTCGGACGAAGGAATCTCGTCGCTATCCAGATCCTCCTCCTCATCTTCATCCTCCTCCTCCTCGTCTTCTTCGTCATCCAAATCCGCTTCGCTGTCGAATTCGTCGTCGCTGTTGTCTTCGCTGTCGCTGTGGTCGAATGCACCATTCAGAGCGACATTGCCGAATTCCGACTCTTCGTCATTTATCTCTGGTCTCGCAACCTCGACCACCTTTCGTTTTTGTCCTGCCTTTTGCGCCATGCTGAGAGTGGCATATGAAGGTGTTTTGGTCGATGTCCACAGCTCGAAAAGTTTCCCCAGCAGCTTTCGCGATAAATAAAAGTGGAGCTATTGCATAGGCTAAGCCCAGCAAAGACTAGTCTTAACCAGGGCCTGCAACGATGCACACACACCACATATGGCGATATAGGCGCGGTATCAGCCACACAATTGAAATGCTACAAATCTTCACAAGAAACATGAATGAACGGAGGATGGTAGTAAGGGCCTGAAAGTTGGAATAAGACGGATAGCAAGAGTAGTACTAGAACTAGAACTACCATGTCGGCCTCATCCTCCCCTACATTATCAAAAGGGATCGGACGTTCTAGCTTGAAAGGGATTTGGGAAAGAAGAAGGAGGAGGAGGGAGATGGAGAAGGTGTGCCCCCAAATTGTTCTCTGCAAACTATCCATACCGCCGCCGACCGCTGCATGCCTTTGCGTGTCTGTTTGAGCACATGATATTTGTTACTCAACACTCTTCAAACTATGGATAGTGAGAAGTTGAGCTTTCCCTTCTCCCTTCTCCTTTCACACTTCGCGCGAGGCAATGCAAACGGCTTTGACCGTACCCAAGTGTGAGAATTGTCTGACGCGGATGATATCGGCGATCCGAAATACTCAACTCGTCGACACTCTTCTCAGGTCCATTGCAGAGTGATTTAGTAAGGTGTTGCACACATCAACATGGAGTCGGATCGCGCAAGCTGAGCCAGGAAGGCTAACAAGTTCCAAGTGCCAAACCTGAACACTTCGACGTCTCACTTGCATACTGGTGGCGTAGCTTGCGCAGCGACGTTCTCCATCAACATGAGCCGGCAGGAGTGGCGCAGGATGAGCAAGCAGGTAGCACGCGCGGAGGTTTAACGTGACCAACGATGGCGATGTGTGCTGTCCTCACTTCTCGAGAAGATTCAAGCAGATGGAAAAGAGGCAGACTAGTGCCATGCAGGCTCCCTGCCAAAGGGCTGCTTCAAAACGAGACATGTGCCGCGCTTAGTCGCGAGAGAGACTCTATCAATGCTGGCCATGGTAAAGATGATCACTTCTGCTTGAACGTGGTCGGTTCTGCAAAAGGACTTGCCAAGGGGGCCTTCGATTAGTCTTGATTGGCATGCATCTCTTCGATGAGAGCGACAGACTCAGCCGGGCTTTCTCAGCTTAGCTAATGCAGCCATCACCCCATCGCTGAGAGTTTCTTCATCCTGTTTTCGTTTTCTCGATGGCTCCGCTACTGGCTCTTCCCGCACAGGGCCGGATGCCTTCTTCGTGGGCAGCATTGCCGCGTTCATGGCCTCTGCAAACACCGCTTCATCTTCAACGGCTAGATCTGCTCCGAGTCCAGGCTCTGCAAGGCGGATGGGAGGACGACGATCCGCATCAGCCTGGTGGTCAGTATCAGCATGACTGAAAGTAGGAGTATCCGTGGTCGACTCGGGCTCTGCTCGTGCAACACCTCGCGATAGTGAAATTGGTTGACTGGCCACCATATTCTCTAGCTGCAATCCACGCTTGGCAGCGCGTTGGACTCTGAACGGTTCAGTGACGCTCCCAACCCATTGCTGTACCTTCTTCTCACCCCAGCCTCCGATGGAGGCGACTTCTTCGTGCCTTGCATTCACCGCAGTTCGGAGCGTGCCGAATTGAGATACTAAGGAGACTGCGTCGGTCTTATTGATGGACCTGGGAGTAGTCACAAAGTCCACCATGCGATCACTGTATGATGTAGACTGGTGTTGTTTGATTGAAGTGGGGGCGGCATGTTCGTAGGTCTTGAATAACTCCAGGTATCGTGCACCTTCGGCAGCAGACCAGCAGAGAATGATGGTGACATTGTTGATGACACTCGTCTTGCTCAGTTCCTTCAAGCTTTCCTCGTGATTCTGAATGTCCACCATGCACAAGACAATACGGAGCGCATACTTGCCCTGCAGGTTCTTGATTCGCGTGTAAATGTACTCGGGATGGAGGCGATGATACTTCAGGCTCAGGAAGAGGGCACACGTCGTCACCCCGAGGACATAATCGGCTGGTATATCGCCGTATTCCCAGGGCAGCGACTTGATCTTTTCCAGGAGAGGATTGCCCTTCTGTCGTGGCGAGACAATGATGGAGGCTGGGCCGGCTCGTCGGGGCAATGCTTGCGGCTTTGGCTGCTGCACTCCCGTTTTGGTAGTCGACGAGGCGCCACTTTGTCGGTCCATGCCTTGTTGTTGTCGGGCCGGTGCTACATGTTGATGTGGAAGTGGATGTTGACGCGAGCCAGAGGCAGAGGCAGAGGCATGCGATGGGTTCAAGGCAGTGGTGGCGGTTCCGGTTCGCGACACGGTCGGAGCAGGCCGACGAGGCCCGTCATCTTCGATCTCATCCGCCATGTCCAGGTTTGCTGCTTCAGGTTCTGGTCATGGTGTTGTGGGAGCATGCACTCCCGATGCGGTCCTGCTGTCGAATGGTAGGAGGTACCTAGGTAGCCGATGGAGGCAAGTAGTCAGATTACCTAATGTAGTGTTTACGTGAAGACAGCAGCCAGAAGCCTCATAGGTCAAAGTAGGCTGGTAAGGCACCGAGTGGAGCGCAACACGAAGCACGTGCCATCCGTCTCGCTCATCCATCCGTCGCCCGCCCGCCCTGCCCTGCCCTTCTCCCTCAGCTCCAAACGACGACATTGTCCACCGTCACCACCACCTCCACCACCTCCTCCAACACCACCACCGCCTCCCACTGGCACCAACAGCACACACCGACGCTGCCCGCTCCTCGGCATTGGACGCCTAGATGACTGCCGGACCTTGAGAGCGCCTCGATCAACCGCCGCCGCGGTCGATAGTGTGAGACGGAATTCGGGCATAACCGCGGGCGCTGGCAAGCCATTTTTACGCGGACATCTCCTACAACGACGACAACAACAGCAGCAGTGACGACCACGGCTCGCGGACTCCGGCTCTCGACACTGCTCGCTTGCGTCAATGTCCGCACTCGACGGCGAACGTTCACCTAAGCGGCAGCGACTTGAATCCTACTCCCCAGCCAGCCCTCGTCCGACCTCAGAGCCGACAAAGGCCTTTATCCCGAACTACTCAACACCGCCTCCCAGTGTCCGTATGTCCCCGTCATGGACGGCGCAGTCACAAACAACGCATCAACAGCAGCCCGCCAGCGGTGGCAACTTTCCTTCACCTCCGAGCACCGCGGGATTTCAAACTCGGATGGCTGGTCGTGATGGCGCAGAGTCCGGTGGTGAGAACGGACACCAAACTCCTGCGTCGCAAGACGACGGTGAAGCGCGCAAGGACGGTGACGGCGACTCCGCAATGCTGGACCGGCAGGACAGTGAAGGCGGACATGATGGTACACCAGCGGGCACCGAGCACAGAAGGAGCGACCACGAGCGACAAGGAGGCAGCGGAGAGAACACGATGACATCGTCAAGCGCAGCGGCGCAGCTCTACAGACTCCCCATCACTCGTAAGTATCCCCAGCAATTGGCATATACATGATATGTGCCTTGCTAAAGCTGTGAACTTCTGTAGCCATCGCACCTTCACAGCCACATCCCAGTCAGAACCTCCTTGCGCTATACGAATTGTCGGACATCCAACGACGAGTTGCCAGGTTGGATCCTGCAGGAAATAAGATCAAACTTAGAAAGTCCTATGCTAGCAAGGTTAAGAATCTTGGTCTCGAAGGACTGAACAAGGCTGTGCCCAACCAAAGTGAGCTGGAAGGACTCGTTGATCCTCTCTGGAGTAGCGAGGTGGCGCCTGGCCTTACCATGTGGGATCAACGCTGGCAGGAATTCCGACTAGGTGATGCTGCTGCCGAAACTGATCTCCTGGGCAAGCTGAACTCTGCATTACAGTTCCAAACTGGCCGTTTACCAAAGTCGGAACACGAGCAGTGGAGGAAGAGCCTGGGTTTGGACGAGATCGCGGTGGCTGCGAAGAATGCGGGCGTGTCCAGAGATCCAAAGCAGGCCACTGCCAGTGCTCACCTTGCGAGGACTGCGCCAGCTGCCGCCCTCCGCAGTTCTGCACCGTCTTCGCCAAGAAACGGCGCCCGTGCGGTCAGAACGGGCAAGAAGAGAGGTTACGGCGACAGCAGTTTCGAAGGGTACGGCGAAGGATTCGAAGACGATGTCTACAGTACAGATGGCGTGGATGACGCTGGGCGGCGGAGGGATCCCAACAAACGCCAAAAGCGAAAGGTGAGTTAGGAATTCCATGGCTGTCATACAGCGTCATTGACATGATGCTTCCACCATCCGGCCCATTGCGTATAACATGATGTGGCCTCGACCGCAAAAGTTAACGGCCTCATGGCCATGCGCTCTATTTTGTCCCTCTGCAGTATCAATATCATTGGATGGCGGGTGGCTAGTGCATTGCTGTCATCACTTTCAGTGGCCGTACGTACTGACCCTCACATAGGAGTTTCCATCCAACACGAATACTCCGGCATTCTCTTCCGGTTCAGGTTCAGGCATCGGGGTGCGGACTTCGTGAAAAAAAGGCACGAACATGCAAGCCAATACACTACTCACTGAACTCCATCCTCCTTCGCTCGGGTCTCGATTGTCGAAATGTTCCTTCCACCCGGACACTCGACCGGGTTTGCTGGACTGGCTGCCACTACCACGGCTACCAGCAGATCTGCGAATAGATTCTCGAGCCCCTTCTTTGGTTTTCGTAAACAGTTTCCTCGCGGATAAAAACAGCGCTCACATTCGACTGATTGAATTAATATACCCATGCTGCGGTGTGGCAGCTTTCTGATTTCGGGGCAGGCGTTGATTGTATCTGGGTTGTTTGTGCATAAAGTAAGACTGGTCAAACGGCGCATATGTATAGCTCCATGGGAGCTTTTACGAAATTTACGGGAGTTCATGATGGAGCTGGGATGGTCAGGTAGGTATCTGGAATAGGCGCTGGAGACATGAGTACAGCTTAGTGCTTGGTATAAGTTTAGTTGCTTGCGAGAAGACGTAGGCGCTGCAAGTGCAAAATAGAACATCACACAGTGCGAGATTGACCATGCCCTCTCATGCGGCACATTCTTATTCGATACTTGGAAGGGCCATCATGCCAAGTGCTTCTATGCACCCCGATGAAATCTGAGGGCGGCGCTTGTGCTTCGTCGATCAGTGTAGCATCTTCGGTGGTGATCGGTACTGGACACTGTGGAATATGTTGAAAAGATGCTGAGAGAAGTTCTGTTGTTGTGTACCAGTCTCCTCCTAACAGGGTCGCTCCCGTCACAGGTGACTCTAATGACACTCTCGTATAACCCTCTCGTCGTCTTCCAGTCTCTTACTACCGCATACCTTATAGACGTCTTGAGAATCCAATGCCGGATTGCCAGTAAGTAGCTGGTAGCGCCCGTTACTCCACGTCCCGCGCCGTCCCGCTAGCGCCGTGCCGAGTGAACCTTTCAAACATGTCTTTCCATCTCTTTATATTATTGTCCTTGTCATCGATGGTATCAACGTTGTGAAGAGCGCATTCAAGGAACAAGAGACTGTCAGACACGGCTCTACAAGACTTACCGCCAAGAGATTCGAAATCTTTGCACATCGATCAATCGCTCAAGCATGCTCAACTTCACGAAAAATGAAGGTCCCAAACCAAGATGTCTGGTCACTCACACTACTCTCTCCAACTACATCGACCACGACCAGCCTCCACGCAAGAAGCGACCTTTCAATACAATTCTGAGTCGAACATACTCTCACACTTTGGATCTCCTTCTTCCCGAACCAGCAGCAACCTCGTTTACAGAATCTTTTCTCAACAACAAC
The DNA here is from genome assembly GCF_000320565.1 of Sphaerulina musiva SO2202. Lineage (NCBI taxonomy): Eukaryota > Fungi > Ascomycota > Dothideomycetes > Mycosphaerellales > Mycosphaerellaceae > Sphaerulina > Sphaerulina musiva. Next base: position 5,035,174 of record NW_016017383.1, read on the forward strand.
AATCACAACTCCAGCACTCTCATCTACTCCAAAGTCCACATGAAACTCCTCGAAATCCTCACCGGAAATTTCTTCCACGCATACCTCAAATCCCCCACTTCCAACATCCTCATGCTCTCCGAAGGCCGCCGCGGAATCGACCCCATCTTTTCTATTTGCGAAGGAATTCTACGGCTGGAAGTCGACAAACCTACGTATGAGAGATTGGGATTATCCGCAGGAGGAGTCATCCGCAGCATCACATCCACGCATGGCGAGGGAAAAAAACATGAGAAATCCCGGTTTGCGATTGAGATTGATTTGAGATCGCCGAAAATGGTACAGGGGACAAAAGGGTGGGAAAGAGTGGTGTGGGCGTGTAAGAATGTGTTGAATTGGAGTTTGACGTGGCTTTTTGTGGATTTTACCGTGAGGGGGAAGAAGGAGATGGAATCAAACGGTGGTGACGCTACCGCCCCCACCACTTCTCCAACTGCCACGATGAGAGAAGAAGGAGAAAACCCCCTTCAACCCTTCGCCCCAACCCTCTTCACCATTTCTCCCGAAATTCACAAAATGTCAAACGTTCTCGTTCCCATCTGGCCCACTCCAACTCAAAAAGTCAACAATAACAACAAAAAGTCCTCCACGACAACTCCAACAAATCCAACTCCAGACCCCATCCAATCCACCGAACTCCTCGAATGGATCAGTCTAGCAATCCTCGGCTCACCTCGCATCTCAGCAGATGACGCGATGGATTCTTATCTATGTCGATATTCCGTTCCTTCTTGTTCTGTTGTGGGAGAACAATCGCCAGGGAGTGAAGGAGAAGTAGAGGAGGAAGAACAACAGGAAAAGTTATCGTCACAGCAGATTTCGAAATTTCGATGGAGGGGATTGGTGCATCCGGGATTTGTCATGAGGGTGGTTTTGGCGGCGTTGAAGGCTTCTGGAGGGAATAGTAGTAGTAGTGGTGGTGGTGGTGGTGGGACAAATGGTGAGAATCATCATCAGTGGATGGCGATGAGTGCGGCGGGGTTTGATGGGGAGGGATATACGGTTTTGATACATGATGGGGAATGTGTGACGTGGGAGTATAAAGATTGAGAGAGAGAGAGAGAGAGAGAGAGAGAGAGAGAGAGAGAGAGAGAGAGAGAAGAGGGATGAGATTGGAATTTCAGTCTCTTTTTTCTCTTTTCCTGCTATCTATTCAAAGCTCACCAAAACCGATGCTTTCCAACAGAGAGTGCAAAGGAACCAGGACTTCATCCGCGCCAGACCATTTATCCGAGGCCGTACTCACCGCTTGCACCAGCAAGGGATACAAAAAGTGCAAATGCGGTTGCGCAAAGCTTCGTTGGATACCACCCTCCTTCAACTCGGCTGCAAGCGCGTGAGGAGGGAGCTTCAACGTCTGGATACATTCGAAGCTGAACAATAACTCTTCCAGTTCCGACAACGGCTGTGGACGCTTGCCTCTCAAGGGTTGATCTGCAATGTACGCTCGAATGGGCATCGCCAGACGACGGATCAGGAATGGAGTGGCGACTTGTGCGAGCATGTCAGGAGGAGCATCTTCATCAGAAGTCTTGTGCTGTGGAGAAGCCAGAGCTTGTAGTTCTTTCCAGCAGACATAAGCCATGTCTTCCCGCTGCGAGTAAGCAACCTTTTTGACCCGACCTCGACGAATTTTCGAAATATCTTTCAGTGGTGGCTGGCCAGCCTCTAGGGAATCGCAATCCTCGGGTGGGTGGATGATGGACGCTCGGTATAGCTGGTAGACATATGACAATCGGAAATCGTCTGGAAAGAGCGGGTTGCCGAGTCGCGGTACGAGCACATCTCGCATCTTTTGAAAGCTGTTAATGTCAAAAAGCTGATCGTCGTAAATCTTTTGGGCGTCTTGCATATGCGGGAGGCTATCGCTACTTATGATGGCGTTGATGATGCCGATCAGGTGCAAGACTTGACTTCGTATTGTATCGTCAACCTCATCCACCCTTTGGAGTGCAGGTGCTGCAATGGTGAGTGCGGCCGTGGTCGCTCTCTGCCATAGAGGAACTCCTTTTTGCTCAGCCTTGACGCTGTACTTCGCTTCTGCAATCTGTCGCAACGCTTGAAGGGTCAGAGTGAGGGCGTTAGACTCGAAGACCTCTGGATCGCTGAACATGGGCATGATCAATTGCTCCAGCCACGCGATAGCCTCATGAGACAGCGCAATAAAGGTAGGTCCTTGCTTTCCCGATGCTCGAGAGCCTGCTGTGTGGTGGTGCAATGTCGTGAATTTTGCTGCAACTGTGATCAAGCAGGCAGGTAGGCTTGGTGACTCCAGTTTCATGCTCTTGAGCAGTGCGAATACCTTCGACTGCAAGGGGCTCATCGTGTTCGTGTCGCCGCCATACAGAGGGCCATCGGAGTTCTTGACAATGTGAAACATGTTGTCAATCAGAATTCGAGCTTGTGATATGCTCAGGCTATCGAATGTGAGCCTGTACAGCTCTGTGCCAGCTTCGGCATAGGCGATAAAGGCATCCTGATTGCTCTTGATCTTCGCTACATGCGGACCATCTTCAAACTGAGGTACGCGCTTAAGCCAGAGGGAAATGGTCCTGTAGATGGGGGACTTCCACAATGTTGCCGATGGCAGGATTCCCGAGAGCACCTGAGCCAACGAGGAGTATACCGTGGCATTGAGAATATAATCTTCTACGTCGAGATAGCGTTCCAGCATGCTCAGGAATACCTCCCAGAGGCTGGGAAGTTTCTTCACTTGCTCAATTAGACGAAGGTGTTGCGCGATGACTCCGGAAGTTCCAGATATGATGGTCCTGGACATGGCGATATCTGGTGCAGGGCTCGATCCTTCTGCTTCACGACGATCAGCTAACTCCACATAAGAATACGAGTCTGCTCTCGAGACATGCAAGAGCGTGCTCCTCAACAGGAGATCCCATGCGCTCGGAGACAATTCGTCGCCATGGCTCTTCAGAACGCCACACATGGTTTGAAAAGTGGCATTGCGAATTTCATGTTGTGGCTGAACAGCAACATCTCGCAGCCGAATCAGGAGCATGAGCCATTGGGCAGGACGACAGGTGCGAAGCATGGGCTTCATTTCGTCTTCAAGATCGTCGAAATCGGTGGCGGTATGAACGAAGGCATCCAATTCGGCCGCGGTGGACTTGGCAAACAGATGATCGGACACAGCGAGAGTCATGGTGACAGCAGTCAGAGACGCATTCAGGTCAGCAAATTGACACATGAAGCGATGTAAGAGCTCGATGAGGGATGTCACAGTATCGATCGGCAGCAGATCCAAAAAGTCAGAGCACAGCAGTTGCGTGGCATCAAAAGCGGTCCGGCCGATTTGAGGCGTGACGAGCTCGAAAGAGATGTGCATCCAGTCGATCGTGACTTCGTCGTTTTCGGTGGCTCGAGATTGTACGCCATCGTGCTCGAACGCACTGCTGATGATGGCCAAGACCAAGTTCCAGCCGGCCACGAGCAACTCGCCGTGCCGCTCCAGAATCGCGTGGAGTGACTCAAAGACAAAGCTTTGTACTTCCAGGTCTGTCTGGCTCAGGTCGCCGTCTTCGAGGTAGATTTCGTCAATGATTCGGAGCAGCATCGAAAGCCCTCGCCGCTGTACATCCACTCGATCCTCGGGCTCCTCTCTCACGACCTCGGCAATCGTAGCCTCCGCCAGTTTCACAAGCACATGAGTCGCACTACGACGTGCGTCTCTGGGTACGTCGTTGTTCTTCGCAACAGTCGCCAATTCTTCGGCCAGGAGATTCCAGCCGCTCTCGCTGGGGCTGTCGCTGGTGAAGCGGGAGACGTTCAGCTCGGCCAGCTTTCCCAGCTTGGGAAGCACAAAATGGTAGTCGCGCGACCGCATTTCTACGACAGCACTGATACCGGGGAGCCCCGAGAAAGTGCGTCGATTCGACAGAGGTCTCCTGGCTGGAGCAGGTTGCTGATCCGGAGTCGGTGACGCGGGCGATGAGAATCCCTCGCCGCTGCTGTGCAACAATTTGCAGAACGTGGCGAGCACATGGATGAAGGCTTCATTCGGGTAGTCCGATGTGCTTTCCAGCAGGTTCGACGCGGCTTTCTCGACATTGGCCACTTCAGCAGAGAATGCTTGTACGATGGTGGCATTGTCGGTACTTCCGTGAGCGGAAAACGAACTCTGGCGAGTCAGCTGTTGCGGCGTCGTGGTACTCAATACCATGTCCGCCTGCTTCAGCGCACTCACGATCACTGCAAACGCGCCCTGCAAGGTCGGTCCCAGGGCTATTGCAATGTTCAGAAGGGCTCGTAGGCAGAGCAGATTGCGCACGGTGAGCATAGGCTTCACATTCTCCATGGAACTTCGTCGGCTGGCGTCCATTGGCAGAGACGAGGATGGAGACACGAGAGTTTCTACAATCGACGCATTTTTCGGGTTCGAGAAGATCCTCGGGCTCTCCGCAACTGGCGATTTCACGGGCTCCATGATAGCTGCGTTTAACACGTGCGGAGGAATAGCAGCTTTGGCCAGTGTGGTCATGAGTGCGTCTCGTGGTGTGCTGAGGCGAAGGACACCTGCGACTTGCACAAATCGCTGGTATGCCTTGATCAGGTTGCGAAAATATGTGTCATCGAGTGCAGCATTGAGGAAAGTGGATGCTGTTGCGAGAACGGCAGGCCACGAGTTGTCCACGATGCTCGCCACGGCCGAGACCCGTCCAGCAAAAGGTGCATCTTTGGCGTCTAGTGGATTCATAGGTACGGCTCGAGTGCGGAACGACGTCGAACGCTTTCTGCCCTGCGCCACGCCACTGGATTCGGTGGAAGTGCTGGATGATTTGGGTCGGCGCTTCTCGTGTTGCACTGTCAACGGCAGGACTATTTTAGCAAGACTATCTGACAGACCACTCAAGCATTCCAATATCAGGGCGTATGGATAAGTTTCGGCAAGGGTGGGTGGGTCATGTTTGTCAAGTTGTTCGAGAACGAGTGTGCGAGGCAGACTCCATTGCGCGCTCACACCGGCAATGCTGGCTTCTGCCACTCCGAACGAAGCTCCGAACGAGATGACGCCAGCCATGCCTCCTGCAGCTTCGAGAGCGGCATGATCAGTTGCACTTTGTCCCGGGGACGTCGGACCCGTCGGTACAGACGACTGTTGCCCCAAACCAATCGCCGCAGGCTTCTCGGTCGATAAACGTACAAATGCGGATAGCATGTCTTGCACCACTGGCTTCCCACCCTCTTGCATATCAAATGCCATGTAGGCTTCGACCACCAAGCCCCCATTGGAGAAGAAATCTCGCAGTACTTCCAGAACTAATGCTCGTTTCCAAGAGGTGGCGTAGTCATACTCCAGCGCTTGCGTGCACAAGTTCAACGCCACCTCGCAGTCTTCTGAGAATCGGGAGAGATGTCTGTCCAACAGCAAGCTCAGAAGACGAACAGAGCGTACCGTGACCGAGAACGAGAGCCTCTCCGACAGCGCTCGGATGATCATGGGCCACACGTTGGCGCCAATAATGGAGAGCAGTTCATCGTGTCTGGCGAACAGGTCGGGATTGGAGTGTATGGATGACCAGAGAAGCTCCAGACTGGGGAGACACTGCTGGAAGCCCACAAACTTCGTAGGTCGTTCATCAGCAGCTAGTGCGAGATCGCGAAAGACTCTGTAGGCGTCGAAGGCTGCAGGTTTGAGCTGTATCGCTTCGTCACCGCCGGGGACTTCAACGGTGGGCGCCTCGTCGTCCGCAGCTTGATCCTCGGTGACCACCTTCTCGAACACCGTCGTGACCAAAGACTGTAATGTTGCAGCGGCTACACCGCTCACAGTCGCAGTCTTTGATGCCTGCAATGATGCACAGAGCTGGAGGGCAATGGCCAGCAGGTCGCCTTCCAGGTCAGTGACATAATTTTGGATCAATGAAGGTAGAGCTTGCAGAATCTTGAGCTGGACGTCGAGGCCAAGATCTGCACAAGTATTGAATGCTTGCAGCGTATCTTGCAGTCGAGCTCTCGGCAGTCCTCCCGAGACGATCAAACGTTGGAGGCAGGATATGCCACTTGCCGCAAATCGGGTGGTATGCGTACTGCAAGCAATGAGAAAGGGATGCACAAAGCCAGGGCGATTTCTGAGATCTTGGTCAGTCAGCCATAGTAACATGTAATCGGGAGGGAACTCGCTTACCAGCTGCGAGCTGCTGTTCGGAGGTCACCGTAAGCGATTTGAGCTCCTGTAGGGACGCATTGGCCGCATTTCGAAGATCAGTATTCTTCCGTTTGGCTTCCGACGAAAGAGTGCTCAGCTCGTGGGCGAGCAAGGCCGAAGTCATGGCTTGTTCCGAGGGTGTGAAGCAGAAGTGCGCTTCCCGGGCATATATGTCGTTAGTTCACACGAGAATCATGGCGCAGACGGGAGGCACCGGTCGGCAGCCTGGTTGATGATGGCGGTGATGGCGGTGATGGTGGTGGTGGTGGCGGTGTTGGTGGCGGTGGCAGGGTGTTTATTGTGGTATGGAAGTGGTGAGGTGTAGTGAGGTGTAGTGTAGTGTAGGTAGTCTGATGTGTGGTGTGGTACAGAGGTAGGTATGCGTATGCATGTGATGGTGTGGTGTCCGTGTCCTCTCCATTGACTAGAACCTCCCTCAGGCAGAACTTCGGCAGAGGTCCGGCAGACATCGACACGCACGTGCGCGTGGTGGATGTCGAGCAGGGGAGAGCTACGAGTGCGTAACCTGCATGTACCTCCGACTCTTTTCCCACCCGTTGACAGACATCCTGCACCAATCGATCGAGTCGTCACGGCATGCAGAGCTGCAGCTGCGACCCATTCACACCATCGACACATCGAGCCCACGTCGATGTCTGGCGTCCGTGAAGCAGCAGCGCCAACAAATGAGGACGAACATGATGGTCTGCTAGCATCGCCGACGCCACCGCAGTCGCATACCCTCTTGGATCACCACAAGACGGACCCGGTGAGCGCAGCAAATTTGAAGGATGGAGAGGCTCGTGTAGAGGGAGACGATGCCGTGATGAGCACGACCGAGAGCGAGATGCAAGCTGCCAAGCAAGTGGAGGCGGAAGTGAGGAACGAATTGCCTGAAGCATTGGAAACATCAGACGGCGAGGATGTGCACGCAAGAGCCGAGATTGAGAGGCAAGCGAGCGAGCATCTTGCGCGGAGAGCGTCGGAGATGTCTCTGGGCGAAGACGATAGCGATGGCAATGTCGACACTCGTGCCAAGGACAAACACCACTTGCCCCAAACGCCTCCGCCGCCGATGCCTCCCCGTAAGGACAGTCTGGCCAAGAAACAGGTAGCCAAGGAGGTGGAGTACGATGAGAAGCACCCACCTTCCTCTGAAGATGCCCAGGTCGAAGTGCCTGAAGCACCGACGGGAACGACCGAAGCGACAGGAACCGAGATTTTGAACATCATGGACCAGTTTGAGAGCGGCATGGGGGGCATGGAAGCGCAGGCCATCATGTCCCCACGATTAGAGCGCCAGCAGCCGATGCTCGTCTTACCACCCCGGTCGTCGAGTCTGGAGCAGCAGCAGTCATACGTACTCAGTCCTAAGTCCACAGCACCCAGTGTTGCAGCTCCCACGCCGATACGGCCACAGGGCACAGGCACCTCCATCGCTTCCAGTCTCCAGGGAGGCACTGCAGATGACTCGTCATCCATTACCAGCGCGAGAGCTGGCACACTGTTTCAACCTCCACCGCCCTCCCCCGAACCAGAGGCTGCCCTGCCGTTTGACTTTCATCGCTTTTTAGAGCAGTTACGGAACAAGTCTGCAGATCCAGTCGCCCGTTACCTGCGATCATTTCTGGGTGAGTTCGGGAAGCGGCAGTGGATGGTACACGAGCAGGTCAAGATCATCTCGGACTTTCTCGAGTTCATCTCGCGGAAAATGGCACAGTGCGAAGTGTGGCGCACCGTGTCAGACGCCGAGTTTGACAATGCTCGCGAAGGAATGGAGAAACTCGTCATGAATCGACTCTACTCCTTTACCTTCTCGCCCGCCATCCCCGCTCCTCCATCCAGTCCACGGAAGAGTGCAAGAAGCACGCGAGCACAGGCGGATCACGCGAATGTGCATGGGCCCGGAAGGCGTGGTCAGCATCAGGAAGACGTGGAGCGTGACGAGGTGATTGCGCAAAAGATTAAAATATACGGGTGGATTCGGGAGGAGCATCTGGACGTAAAGTCCCTAGGGCCGAAGGGTGACAAATTTCTGACACTTGCACAGAAGGAGCTGCTCAAGATCAACTCGTACCGCGCGCCGCGAGACAAGGTTATATGTGTATTGAACTGCTGCAAAGTCATCTTTGGGTTCTTGAAGAACGCCAAGCAGGATCAGTCGGCGGATGCGTTTGTGCCGCTGCTGATATATACGGTTCTGCGAGCGCGTCCCGAGAATCTAGTCAGTAATGTGCAATACATCTGGCGGTTTCGCAACCAGGACAAGCTCGGAGGCGAAGCAGGTTACTACATGTCTTCTCTGATGGGGGTGGTGACGTTTATTGAAAATCTGGATCGCACCAACTTGACGATTCAGGATGAGGAATTTGAACAGAATGTCGAGCAAGCCGTGAGCGCGATCGCGGAGAAGAATCGGCAGGAAGAGCACGATGCCAAGACGAGCGCATCGCGGACGGCAGGACTCATGATCAGCCATGTTAGCGAGAAGAGTGGGCTGAGCCAGCCGGAAGTGACACCACGAAACAGCATGGAAGTCGAGACATCGAGTCCTCGGAGGAAGGCCAGTCAGCGTTTGTCGGAGAAGACGAGCGGCAGCAGCAATAATCCTGCGCCAAATGCGGACGAACCGGATGCCATGACGGGACTGTTGCGCAGTATTCAAAAGCCCCTCAGCAGTATCGGTCGCATCTTTTCTGACGATGGCGGCGGTGGCGGTGGCAGCAGCAGCGACGACAGGTCTGCGAGCACGCCTCAGCCGGGATCGACACCGAGAGGGTTGAGCCCCGCGGGTCGAGTGGAGCGCAGCAGCCGGAATCATGGAGGGACGCGATCGTCGACGGAACGACGGCGCAGTCAGCAACGGCAGAGTGCGGAGGACATGGCGGCACGACAAGCGAGTGCAGATGTCGCTCAAGCGCAGGCAGTGCGAGTGCGGGAGCACAAGGTGGTGGTGGAGTGAGTCTCTTCTTTTTCTTTTCTTTTCTTTTTCTTCTTCTCTTCTGATGAGTGCCAAGTGATTGTACTAATGCATTCCCTCAGAACACTCCAGAGCATGTTTCCCAATCTCGATCACGAGGTAATTGAGGACGTGGTCCGGGCACAGGAGGGAAATGTCGGTCGTGCCGTGGACGCATGTCTCGCTTTAAGCAGTACTACCTAGTACTTAGGGGGTGGTGATGACGAAGATGATGAAGAATGATGAAGAAGAAGAAGCAGTACGAAAGGCAATGATGTCTCATACAGTACATGTCCATGTCCATTTTTCCCCATCTTGTCGTTCCTCTTGTGTTGTTGTCATGATGACTACCTGACCTGACCTATTTTACCTAGTACATGATGATTCTTTCCGAGGTAAATCTCACATAGATGACATATCTCTCTTCTCAAGTGTGAAGTATATATGAGTGCAGACAAGAGGTGAGGGCGGTAAGTTTCTTTCCTTTTATCCATTCTGTTTTTTTTCTTTTTTTGTTTCTCACCGCTTTTGTGATCTCAGCAGCAGCATCAAACATCAAACACCAAACACCAAACAATATCCAATCATCTTGAAGTCCAATCAAGAGAGATCTACACCGAATTCAATCCAATCAAGTCAGAAAAATCCAATCACCTATAAGGACTTAGCGAAATATTCACCGCTACAACTATAAGGTAAACACTGTAAAGAAGACCCTGAAAGGATAAAAAGAAACATCACGTCAGTTAGCGGTAAAAGGAAGCGGTAAGGAAGCGGTAGGTAGGTACCTCCTAGTAAGGTAGGTAGGTAAACTTCAGGCTCCAGCCTTCTTCTTTCGTTTCAAATTCTTCCTTTAATCTTCTTCTTCTTCGTTTCTTCTTCTTCTTCTCCTTCTCCTTACAGTTTCAAGGATAAAATTCTCATCATCATCATCAGATAAGATCAGATGAGGTTCGTTTCCGATTTCCCGATTTCCCGTCGTACGATTCCTACTAGAAGGTAAGGTACTTAAAGTATACGTTTGGGGATATCTAGATCAGGATTGTTGAGATCGTAGAGGGTTCTATTAGGCGTCTACAGACCTATACCTAAGGTACCTACCTTATACTTTTATATGTATCTGGAAGAAAAGGAGGGGATATGGATCTTGGGTGTTAGGTAGGTTACGATGTAGATGCCCCGTAAGGAGGAGAACAAGATCTACCTGCTTTTGTAGGAGAGTACAGGACAGGACATGTAGGGCAAATAGGGCTGAGGTAGGGCATACATACATACATACATGCAGCATGTGGTTGTTGTTCTTGTTCTTGTCCCTGTTCTTCTTGTTTCTTCGTTCTTGTTACTTGCACGTCATCGGATAAGGAGCAAGGCCATTGACATAAGTACAGCTAAGGTACAAGGACCTTCCTCGCAAAACGAGAGAATGGGTTGTATTTCTTGCGATCAGAGCAGAAGTAGATATATGTACTATGATGATGATGATGATCATGATCCGTATTTCCGTATCGGAAAAGGAAAAGAACCAAGAAAAAAACAACGAGATACGGACATCTCTCGCTTACCTTACAGTACTTACCTGACTGTAAGGTAGTAGTACAAGCCCTGTCCTGTGTCTGTCTGCATAGTGCGTACATATCAAGAAAGTCTAAACAAAGTGGACAAGGGAGTAGAGATCGTATACTCCCGTATCTCATCAGGCAACTACATTACCTGTATGTATCAGTCAGCAGTAAAACATCTGTAAGTCTGTAACGGACCGAACGAAGTAAAAAATCCACTCCTACCGGCGGGTACTGAATCCTTCCCATCCATCTATAATGTTTCTGATATTCTCCGAATAGGAGGAGAATTTGATTGAAGTTAGTGCCCTGCAGCAGAAGTACTACCGCAAAACAGAAAAGAAAATTGTCTATTATTATTCTTATTTTTGATTGTTGCCGCCAGAGCCGCGTCTCGCGTGCACGTGTACAATAAGTGCAGGTGCCTACATGCTTAGTGGAAAAGTGGAAGAGTGGAAGTGAATGAATTGCGGGGTATAGAATTAGAGGTCCACTGTCCTGCCATCTCCCTCTCCCCTCCCTCTCCCTCTCCCTCCCGTCCTCACTTAAGGTATCTCCGTAGCGTCATTATTCATTCGGGTTCGTGAAGCGGTTGTCATCTGACTCTTTTTTTCTTTCTCTCTGTCTGGTGTCTGGTGTCTTTTCTCTCTGCCGGCCTGTCCTGTCACTTGTACGGGTGATCGACACTTCGTCATTCTTTTTTAAGGATTTTGTTTGTTTGTGTGATGGTTGGTAGTGGGTACAGGTAGTGGTGGGTGGCTGGCTTAGTTGGATTTATCATTCCCAATCGAATACAGCCTGTTGTATTACTAACAAAGTCGTCATTTTCTATGTTGTTGTTGTTGTTGTTATTGTGTCTACATGTATCTAGTATATCTACCATATCAGACATCTTCACTTCTTCACAAGAATCACAAGGGTCTGATCCTCACATGTACCTACTCTAGGCAGACTCCACCTCTCAAACACACGCCACTGGTCAAGGGTCCAACGCATGAACCACCTCACCGAGTCACCATTTTTGATGGAAATTCCCTCTTCAAATCTTTCTTATCGCCCGCCAATTCTACTGGTTACCAACGAAAAAAGAGACTATCCATCTGCACCTTGCCTTGCTTTCATTGCTTTCATTGCTCCCCTCTCCCGTCCCTCTCACCTCCCGTCTTTGTGCTGTTGCATTTCCCTTTGTTGATCACCTCCACCATTACCACCATTACGACTATCAGAGGTACCATCATCAAATGTCTGCTTCCAAGCTCCACCTCACTCTCCCGACCGCCGCAACAACCACCACCACCACCGCCACCACCACAACAGCCACCTTCGCCCGACCTCACCACCGCAGAACACCCTCTGCATCATCACGCACACTCTCTCCCTCGCCCACCACTAGGCCATACTCGGCACTGACTGCTGGACTCGCCGCCAGTAGAGGAGCAGGAGGAGTAGGAGGAATGCCTTCACCACGCACTTCGCCTGCCATGCGGCCCACCTCACCCCTCTCTCCCGGAGCATACAAGCCCTCACCTGCTGCCGGCCAATATTTCGACTTGCTGCAACCTCCGCAACGCCCACCTCACTCGCGCTCTAACAGCAATCACCAACTTTCTCCACATGCACAACCACAACCACATCAACCACATCAACCACATCAACCACATCAACAACAACAACAACAGCACCGTCACAACCGCTCTCTCCGCTTACCATCTTTCTCACTTCCGCGATTCCATCCCAGTCGCTTCCCCTCTGCAACCAGCAGTGTCCAATCGACTCCCGATGGAAACTCCCACTCCTCCTCCCCTCAACCACCCATGTCCCCGCGGGCATATCAGAGAATGTACAACGACGCCCAGAAGCAGCTCTATTTCAATCAACACCAACTCTTTGTCGTTGCCACTGCTACTGCCGCCGCTGCCACTTCTGCTGGTCGACCCACGAGTCCACGCCTCGCACCTCTGGGCAGTCCTGGTCCCGTGACACCATTGGAACTCGAGAGGGATGAAGGTTATCTGGTGGCAGGTGCTCGCAATGTGACTCATTCGACGACTACTTCTACTGCTACTGCTGCTGCTGCTGCTGTTGCTGTTGCTGCAACTACTCCTTCGGACCTGGCGGATAAGATGGTTCAGGCGGAAGTGGCGAGGCAGACTACGGGGTAGATTTCTCTTTCTCTCTCTTTCTCTTTTTCCATCTCACACAATCACGTGCATATGTGAAAGAGAGATGGAAAGAGAGATGAGTGAGATGAGTTGGTCTTTCTTTTCTCTTTTTTCTGGGAACGAAAAAAGTCGCGTTCAATATTCAACAGCATAGCGAGGGATCATCACGTCATCAGCATCATCATCACTGGGAGTGGAGAAGAACATGGTCGACCATGATGAGCATCTTTCTGTTTTCATTTTGCTGTCGTTTTCTGGTTTTACTCTTTTGTTGTATTTGGCAAGCGTGCATTGAATTTGGGTTGTGGGCGCGGAAGGGAAGGAGCGAAGGAGCGAAATATCCATTCAGCTTTTTGAAATCGACGACTAAAGATGAAGAACTGGAGATGGCGCCCTGGTGGCTGCAACGACAACAACAACCACAGGAACGAGTAACAGCCACAAGAAGAAGGACGAGAAGACGAAGAAGAATGACGGCTGCAGATTAGCCCCTCTTTTTCTCCCTCTCCCTCACTCTGTCTCGTTCATCATCATCATCATCATCATCATCATCATCATCATCATCATCATCATCATCATCACTTGTAAGCGGAGTATTTTCTTACTCGCAGCTTTGTTAACATGGGCATCACATCACATAGCATCAGGTGAATCACCTATGTAGGTAGATAGATACCTACTATAGGTACCTAGATAGATAACTAGATGGATAACATGACCATGAAATGAAATAACATGACTATATCTTATCGTCTCAATTCCATCGTGTAAATCTCCCGGTACAAAAAAGCGAAAAGAATATAACACTCTACCTCTACCTCTACCTCCCTCTATATCTCCCTATCTCTTAAGGTCAAGATAGGTAAGATAGGTACTAGGTATTCTACCTAAACGGAGAAAGGTAAGGTAAGGTAAGGTGTTGGCTTAATCTGACTACAGTATATGTATCTAGGTAAGGTAGGTAGGTAGGTAGGTAGGTAGGTAGGTAGGTAGGTATATGGTATATGTAGTCTCAAATCTTGACTCTAGGTACTCTTACTCTTACTCTTACTCTGAGGAGAGACTCTTACTCTATCTACTGCTTGAAGGTTAGGTATATGTAGCTTTCATAAATTGTTTTTTTTTTTTTGTTTTCCTTTTCTTTTCTACCATTCTTTACTTCTTAGGTAATCTCTCGTCAAGACTATCCTATCTAGAACTGACCACATACATGTACACACCTTTTCTAAACTCTAGAAATCGATTTAGAACGAAGGAAAAGAATTGTATACAGTACCAAGGTACTAGAATTGTTATATTGACTATATTTGAACAAGAGATATCAATGATAAAAAGAGATCAATACCTCCCAATTCCGTGCACACCTCAGGTAAAAGATCCCCACAAGTCAAAACTCGCCTCATCCCTCGATTCCCATTACACAAATCCGTCCACCGGCTTGAGTCTCGTCTGAGGTCCACCCAAAGAGTACAGATACTCGGGTGAATAGGATCCGGTCAGACAGTTCCTTGAGTTCCCTATACCCCAGCTGCAGCACATCTCCCGGTCGTCGACCGAGTAATTCGGACCACGCTTCGTCGCTGAACAAGAGCTTCCCACACCCTATTGCTGCAGTCTCATCCAGAACCTGTCCCACAATTCGAGGATTGATCCGCAGCGGGACTTCCACATCGCAGCCTTTACACATCGCTGTCAGGGCATTGGCATATACCGGGATGCTACAACACTCTCCCGAGAGCAACATTTGACGTTTCCAGTATTCAACTAGTTCGAATTCCATGATCAATAAGCTGAGGTATCCTTGAAACGTCTCCTCGGGTGCGCAGCGGATGAACTCGTCTAAATCTGCAATGGTAAACAGGCAACGAATCGGACCGGTACGAACGAGCTGCGCGTCGTCGAATACGTCCTTGGGGAACGGAGGATTGATGGCTTCGCGCGTTTTGAGCCGGAGAGCCCAGCGCCGGAGCCAGTCGGCGTCTGGGATGGAGGGATCGACGTCGATAATTGTGGCCGAGGTCAGGCTGAGGTACATCTAAAAGGACATCAGTCAAATTCGAGATATGCTGTGCAGGTACCGCAGAGCATACAGTTCGCCTCAACTTCCAGCCTGGAGCTTGAATGAGTAGGACCGTCTCGCCTGGCTTCCAAGCTTCCCGTGCAACCTTCGTTCCTGGGTTACTGAGGTCGGGGACTGGGCCTGCAGTCGGGGAGGACGCGGCTGTGCCCCATAGACCCAGAGTAGCTTCGCCAGTATCGTCGTGGACTTGCAGGTTGATGTTCTCCGTGACACTTTCGTCTTTGCGTGTTACTACTCACCGCAATCAGCAAGCCAGACCCGAGACAAGGAAATAGTCCCAAACACGCCTTTCCTCTTCGCGCCAATGCTCTTGACCACAACAAGAATCTTCGCATCCACCACGTCGAAGCCTCCGTCCATAAAGGTCTGAATGGTCATCAAGCGATTGATGGGGAGGCCATCTCGGTAGTCGAGCGGAGTACGATACATCTTGCCATCGTCACTATTCTCATGCACCATGATGTGGCAGCTGCGATCGCGCTCAGGGAACAGAGACGCGAATAGGGGAGCACTGGAGCTCGATAGCATTCCATGCTCGCCATTGCTGACTATCTATTGTCAGCTTATTGTACACCGATCGAAATGTAAAGGAAAGGCAGTCACTGTGGTTGGCCCAGATTGAGACCAGTGATCCCAGTCTGATGCTGGGAAGACGGTCTGCCCACCACAGGCGAACCGTGATGGCACCGCTGCCATCTCTGATACAAAGCTTGACGCAACCTTTGGCGGAGCGTGGTGTTCGCGGCGAATTGGCCACGTCGAACATATTCGCCACTCGCCCCATGAAAGTCACCGCCCTGGGTCCAGCAATCAGGTCGCTGATTTCCATGTCGGTGTATTCAAACTCTAGCATGATTAGTATGAGGTGTGCCGACCTAGATGTACACTGTTCAGTCACACCTGGGTGCCAGATGTCTGCAGGTTTCGGCTTCAAGGCATTTTGCAACTCCTCGGCAGTGAACCCATCGCCCACTGGCGCATCCCTCGCTTCAGACTTGACGGGGGACGTCACCGGAGTGAGGTATGCTTGTATGGAGGCATTTGCACTCTTCTTGTGTTTGCCCATGTTGATCAAATGAAGGTATAGAAACGGTGCAACGAATACGAGAAGGAGGTGTAATGCTCCCCACGAGGGAGAAGAAGGACGAAGATCAGAATGTTGCGATGATTCGATGTTTTCCTGACGAGCGAAAGCAGATGTGGAAGGACCAGCAGACTCCTTCCTGCCTGTTTTCTGGGAAGGAGCGACCCTTGACCGACCTACCTGAACGAGAAGATGATGCTCGTACGCAAGCTTCTACACACTCAATGTCCAGCACGTGCGTCTGTTGGAGCGCAGGTCTACGTCCTCCATTGCTCCCTGAGGCCATACCAATAACCATATCGGTCTCTTCGTCAATCTTCTCTTCGTTCTGCAATTTGAAGCCCGAAGGATTCACAGCCTGGCGCATCCCGTCCACCGCTACCACATTCCGTCACAAATATGGACGCGATGTGTTCTTCGGGGTCGAGACCATGGCATAATTCATCTGCATTTTGGTGTTTGGTGTCTTACTCCCATATCGTTGCTCTCACGTATTCCCACGCCATGCACTGGCAGCTATAGCCTGGTCTTGAAGCGTCTGTCGTAGCCATGGCTCTCCCTGCGCGACGCCGTTCATCATTGCCGCGTCTTCATCTGCCGGCGCAACTGCTGCAGCAGATGCCTGTTGGGCTGCATCCACCACTCGCTTCCATGTATCAAAATCGAATCGCCCTGCAGACTGTGATAGAATCTGCTCTCCGTTCTTGTTGAAAGCCAGAGCATGCACACTGCTGCTGTTCTGGATTGCATTCGCATTCGGCGACAGGATCGTCTCACCGTTCGTGGCCACGACAGCCAATACGGCGCTCATGGTCGTGGCCATTGGGAGGCCCCCGTCCACAAGCGCAATAAAGGCAGCATTGAGCAACGCAGGCAAGGTCGAAATGTCAGTCGTGGTCTTGCGAAATTTCGTGGCCGGCTCTTTCGTGATTTGTAGCGTCACCTGAATGAGAGTGCGCGGATGCATGTGCACGAGGACGATGCTTTTCAAAACCGACTGTATCACGGTCTCGAGCCATCGTTCTCGTGGTCCGCCGACTCCAGACGTAGGGCGCAAATTGACTTCGATGGCCGCTTGGTCTGGCAATTCATCTCGGCGCTGCACGTCAACAGGGCCATTGACGCCCGCGATGACGGTGTAGAGGTCGTCGGAGAAGACGGTTGAGCCATCAGCTCTCGCCAGTGGGTGTTGGAGAATCTGTGGACCCATTCTGCAATAGTGTTCGTGTAATGGTGGTCTTTCTAAATTCTGTTGACGAAATCGGAGCTCGAGCTGTGCTGCTGTGGTAGAACTAGATCTCAATCTTGATTGGCCTGCCACTTGAGCCGCACTGAAGCCGAGAACAACATCCTAGACTCAATGTAAACACGACCTTCGCAAGTGCGCACCCAGCACGAACCGACCACCATCGCGACAACATCCTTACGTCCATTCGCGACACTCTCGACGCGCCGGCGGGTGCCCTTTTTCGCACAGAGTTCTTCGAATAAATGCGACGCGACGCGATCTGCGACGATAAGCCTACGCGCATACGCGACTTCCTCACTGACGCGCTCACGAGAAAACAAACTTGAGATCGAGACATGTCCATTGTCCTGAACCGATTTCCGCTAGAAAACATTGGAATGAACGGAGGCGCGACGGGAAAGAGACGCAGCGCGCGACTGTCGGGCGAAGGCAATGGCGAAAGTGAGCCACCAGCGAAGAAAGCAAAGGTCCAGGGCGGTTCTACCACGACGGTGACCACGAAGCAGCAGGATGGCGAGCCCAAGAGAGCCGCGGGCAAGAAGAAACGGCAGGGTAGGGAGAATCTGCGGGTCCATATGGTGAGGCAGGGCTGACGTTGAATGAGCAGAATATACAGATCAGGCAGACGATTTTCAATTCGCTCGAAAGGGCAGCAAACGGAAGAAGGCCACCAGAGATGCTGTGCTGCATAGCAATCTAGAGGACGCACCGGCGCCAGAAAGCGCACCTGCCGTAGAGCCCGAAAAAGAAGCAGAAGCACGGCCAGAGCCTGTAGCCGAGGCGCCATTGTTGAAGACTGTACAGAAGAAAACTCGCAGAAGACTGCCAACGACACCAGAACGCGAGGTTATCGAGAAGCCCACACGTCGCAGTAAGCGTATCTCAGATGAGAGGCCGGCAGAGGCTGTTGCAAGTCAGCCTACACCACACAAATCAGCCCACGCGCAGTCTCACGAGAATGGAGAGAGGTCGCCGAGTCCTGGACGAGGGCGGCCCATTTCAGTTACGAAGAAGCGATCTCAAGGAGATGAGGGTCGACGTGAGACGCAGGTGATGCAGATTGCATTGCCCTTCGCCGATACCCCCATTCAACGGCGGAATAAAGAGATGCGTAAGACGAGCGCTGAAGGGAACAGACGCAGTAGCACTGGCATGCGAGGGAAACGTGCGAGCAGCGTGATAGATGAGGGCAGAGGGCATGGTAAGTCTCTCCCATTTTCTTCGACTGTGGTTTGTGTTGCCTCACCTGATGCCTTCATGTGCAGAGGTGTCGGTCTCCGCAATAGAGCAGTACAGTCTCGACAACGACTCCTGGTCTGGCAATAGCAGCTTGCCATATAGTCCTTCGGACGACCACACTGTACCCAGTGCTGCCGCAAATCCAACAGCCCAGGAAACTCTTGCTGACAAGAAGCTTGCTGTTACAGCTCTCCCACATGCCGAAGTCCCTGCCACGGAGTTCTACAAGCATATTTCTGCGGACATTACAGAGCCGCGCCGAATGCGAGCTCTGCTTGGATGGTGTGGAACGAGGCTTCTACCAGCAAAACCGCACCCCCCGACTCAGAGCACGCCGGCCGCAATGCTGGAATTCCAGGCGCAGCAAGCAGGTGCGTATATGCGAGGGACAGTAAGCATTGCCGTACTAACCTCTGTATAGCACATGTTATACAAGAAGAACTTTCGCAAAGTCTTCTGACCAATGGCACACTCAGCGATTGGTTCTCGAGAGACGAATCGGTGCCACCTCAAATTCCCCTACGAAAGAAAGCCAACCCCAGAAATATCGCCAATGCTGCAAAAGCAGACGAACTTGAACGGGAGCTTGAACGGTATGTGACACTGAGTCACTCGACGTGTAGGCCTTGGAGAAGCTGACAGGACTGTCTAGATTAAAAGCAGAAAAAGCGGAGTGGGATGCACTTACACAATCGGCAGCATCTGTGGCTCTGGGGCCCGATCAGGATCAACAGCAAACTGCCGGACCGGGCAACGTATCTCCCATTCATCCCGAAGTCCTAGATACTCCTCAACGCACGATCTTCGAACAGTTGAGCTCGGTTCCGGAAGACACTGTCACCACGCCAACGACCATACACGACCGGCTACGAACGATATCTGACGATCTGGAGTTTGCAATTGATCAATTTGCGCATGGGGTTCACGCTCTCAGCACGACGAAGGAGACAGCAGATCGCGTAGCAGAAAAGTCTCTAGCAGAAGCTGCGACTGCTCTGGAAGAACGGGAAAAGCAGCGTGCAAAGGGTAGCAAAGCTGTGGATCAGATGGATGCATTGCGAGGTCTTGCTCGGGTTCTCAACTCGCAAAGGCGATGATGACTCGCTCACTCCAAAGAAGTAACGAAGAGAATGGCAACGGACTTGATCGGATATATCTTTTCTTTTTCATTTTTTCATTTTGCGGGGTTTGTTTGAGCGTTCGCCTCTTAACGACCTTGATAATGATAGATACCTCCATGCCCACCTCATCGAATTCTGCTGCTGCTGCTCCAATAGTGCCTACCTAACTACTGCCAATAGTAGGTACCTTCCTACCGACCTACTGCATTTGGAGAATTTGAGTGTGGCTGTCTACCTTATGTGTGTATATGCAAGATGCTCAATCGCGAGACTATTAATTACCTGCTATAATGATGATGAGGAGAGTTTCAATAGTTTCCTCCCACGCACTTTCTATTTGAAAATGGTGGTGGTGGTGGTGGTGGTGGTGCATATTGCGTGAGCTACTGTCCACCTCCTTCGTACATGTATCATGGTTATTGACTTGTGGTAGGTAAGGTACCTAAGGTACAGGTAGGTAGGTAAGGTAGGTATAGAGGTACCTGTACCTAGGTACCTTAAGCATTCTTTGTAGCCCAAATAGGTACATGTATGTACCTAGGTAGGTAGGTATGTGCCTTTGCCTATATTGATTTGTGCGACGTACGGTACCTGACTTCCTTTCTTGTATAGTATCTACCTCTCTAGAGGGGGAATAGTGTAGGGTAAGGTAATGTAGGGTAAGGTAAGGTAGGGTACGTATACGGAGTAGTGGAAGTACCTAGAAGTGGAAGTGGAAATCGGCGAAGCTCGTCGCGCCTTGTATGTGTACCTGAGAAAGAATACCTGAAAGGGAGCGCACGACCAATTTCGGGATGAAGAGTTAAAAAAAACAGGAAATGCAACGGCACTGTGGGCATAATTCAAATACTTTTGTCTGCATGCCGACACGCAAATTTGGATGAAGAAGAAAAGCCACCTGGAGATTGTCTCAAGCCACGTCATCAAGAAGGAATTAAAAGGGAAAAAAACACGTTATTACCTACCTACCGTTGGCTTGCGTGTAGAAGATCAGCAGCGTAGGATGGGGGAGAAGACCAAAAAGAAAAGAAGGGGAGGTGGCGAGACCTGCATTCTTCATCCTTCCCACAGTATAGGAGAAATTTCCAGTTGGTAGTAGTACCGGGCTGGGCCAGCTCCAAGACATGGTGGACCATTGTGATGGGAAGCCCAGTTCCGCTTGCCTGGTAACAGCCGTTGCAAGTGAGATGTTTTGAACCGGTAAGGTAGGGAGGTACTTTTCCTTCTTTTTTGCGACTGTTGTGTTTCCAACAGGCCGGGAACGTTCGGATTATTATTGGATGGTCACTTACTCATGCACGAGGGTTTGAACACTGAAGAGAGTCTTGAAACAAGGCTGTATATTAATAGACCGTATAAGGTGATTGACTTGATGGGTGGTGGAGGGAGTGGTGGTAGGAGGTAGACTGGTAGGTAGTGGTGGTTGTTGCTGTCATTGTTGGTAACTTCATCCATCTGTAACTAGGGGTTTCCAACCAACATGGAGGTCGCTCCCATGAACATGGTACCCTTTCACGTCTTGAAACTTGAGACATCTGTTTTATTTGTTGGGAGAAAGTAAAAAAGAGTGCTCCTGTTCATGTCCAGACCGGCATGTGTCGTTCGTCTCACGTCGTTTCGTCGTTTGCAAAAAGCCGATGTGTAAGGTAACGGTGTCCTCTCAGACGGTCTGCAGGTTACATGTAGGAGGTACCTGATCATTGCTGGAAGTGGAAAGGGAAGAGAACAGCCAGCCCCCTCAGCGCGGGTCAGACAGCCACATCCACAACAGTTCTATCGATGAGTGAGCATGGTCTCGGCTACAAGGCTGAGGGCTCTAGGAGGTCCTTTGTGGGGATATTGCGATTGTCCTCGACTCCTCGAGTGATGAGGCACATGTATGCTGACACTAGGAGGTACAGTATGTACCTTCTACCTGACCTCCTCCCTCCTAGGTGCTGTGACTTTGTGTGATGTCTCGTCACTCGTCACACAGCACCAGGGCTTGCTTTTCTATAAACAGTACGACGTCCGTTGCAGCCAGATAAGGTCTCGACCTTCTCGTAGTGCTATGAACTTCAATCCTGGCACCGCCTTGATGAGTGAGATAAGACCAGCTGATGTGAGCAGGTCGAAGTGTTGTTATATTACAGTGTATCAGTGTCCGAGTGTGGTCGTCGACTCGCCAGTCTCGCCTGAACTCCCTGGAGTGCTCTTGGTCCGTATTTCGTCCGTGAAGAGAGAAAAGGGTTCTCGCAAGGCCCATGATTGGTCCCCGAGCCACCCTGGAAGCGCCACGGGAGTGCTTTGGGCCCTGAGCACTGCAGAGTACAGGCAAAGGTGCAAGCAATTATTGGCGTGGGCGCGATGGAACCGACGGCTGAATGTCGAAATCTCCCACACCACCAAACTGAGTTACTTCACTCGGCCCTCCACCAGTAGCATCCAATTGCGACTTGGCTCGAACTAGCTTCCCTGGGCGAGCACACTCATCCAGCAGTTCATCAGCAATCAGCACTGTCCGCTTCTGGCACGAGCGTCGCGCGGGCACAAGAGACGGTCCTCGCCGTCGTTCAACCGCGTCTGGCGTTGTGGGCCATGGACAGGGTCGCCTGGTTGATGAACAGAGGGAGATCATCATGTCAATACTCAATACCTCCTAGTCATCACACATGGCACACACAGGTACTCTCTATACGGGCGGGAGAACTACAGGTACAGTACCTAAGCTGACACACATGGGAGTCTCGCCTTCGCATCCATATCACATCATGCGATAATTGCTTCCACTCGCGAGAAAACTTCTCGTTCAATCAGATATACCTCCTACGCCCGCACTACCTTCTATGGCGGATCGCATAGGTCAAAAAGGGATTCTCCTGCGGTCTTGGGTTGAACCAGCACAATCCTCGAATGCACATTCACGTGCGCCCCTTGCTGAAGCTTGGATCAACTTCATTTCTTTAAGCGCAATGGCTCGGGACCACAGGCCGACCAAGGCACTCCTCCCGTACCTCTAGTGCACTACTACCTCCTACTGTACTAGTGAAGTTCGCTCCATTGGCGACTAGGAGGTAACGTTATCGCGGCTCCTTCGGTTGCGGCGTCCGGGCGTAGTACCTCGTTGACAGCGGCCTTCATGTGTGCTGTTGTTCATCATCTACATACACCACACTACCTACTACCTAGTTGGGCTGATGCTTTCGCTTCCCATCCACGATCGGGCAACTGTCATACATGTTTCAGACCCTCTACAGCTCAATCGCATCACTGTTATACTACGACTGGAGCTGTTGACTTTGCATCTTCCCTGTACACGGGTCCAACGTCCGTAGTGAAGAGCGAGGAGATTGTTGCTGGAGGACTACGATAGAGCTCGATGGTGAGGTAATTTTAAACATTGCCTGCCATTACGACCAGGACAACTCATCAGGGTCCGGGACACCACAGTGCGAGGAGCATACATCAAGCACAAGCAGCGACGTCGACGTGGCCGGTACGAACGATCGAGCAATGCCGCAATAGGACCTCACGAGTCACAAACGTACAACAGCATACCTACATTACCTACCCACCAACGACCGCGATCACGTCGGAATCCTGCTGTTATGTCACTGGCTACCCCGAGTGCACGAGAGGGCGTGCGACCAGTGTCATTTCTGCCCACTATCAAATGCTCGACATGTCACGACGAAATCGAAATAGCGGCCATGGGCGGCCACGTCTGCGCTGGAAAGAGTGCCGAAGCGCCTCCTCCTCCTCCTCCCAAGAGTCGAATACCGAACTTGTCCAGTGCAGTCGCATCGCGGCAATATTCTGCGAGTGAACAGCCGCTTCCTGCTCTACCGCAACGAAATGAAGAGCAGGCTCAGACACAAAGGAGGGATCCGGTGCTCAACAAGAAGCCCTCTCGGATAGCACTACCAAAGATCAACGCGAGTGCTGCGAATCAGTCATATCTGAGCCCACAGCAACGAAGGCTGGACGCACCCTTGACTCCAGAAACGAGCGGCGAACGACCAAGCTTCCAACGCAGCCAGACGAGCCCCATGCCGCGACTATTCGATCGAAGACCACCCAGTCCAGAGCTATCTGCAAATCTTGACTGCGCGTTTCCTCCGTTCCCCGCGTCGGGCAGCAGCACACCCTTGAGACCGCCATCGAGTCAGGGCAGGAGGACGCCCGGGAGCGATCGTGATCAGTCTCGGGCAGAGACCAGTTCGGCAAGCCGCAGCGACCATTCCAAACTCACAGTTGATGATTCATTTATCTATGGACCCAAAAGTCCGAGGAAGAATGGAGGAGAGAGCGTGCTACAGAAGCTCAATACATTAAAGAGTGGCCCATTCACAGCAAGACGGCAAGACAGTGCAGAGTCCAAAGACGGGGCCGCATACTCGACTGGCAGACGACCGAGCGCCCCCGAACTCCTAGGAAAGCAGTCTTCACCTGCTTCGCGGAACTCACCTCTCCATCGGCCTACCACCCCTGGAGCAGGTAAAAGCCAAGCTGATGTGAGCCGGATACCGAAGAAAGTCGCGCCCCCTCGACCCACTAGAAACGCAAGTGAGGATCTGTTTTCACCAGCATTCCTCGAACAATTCAGTGCCGAGCCCGCCGAACTGGAACAAGCTCCGGCGTCGGGATCGGCTGTTCACGGCAGCACTTGCACCACATCGGAAGTCGGTGCGCAGGCAACGTCGGAATCACACATGATGGCGAGGCAGCGAAGTGAGCCAGGGTTGCGCAGTTTGCTACGCAGACCTTCATTGGCAAACGTCCCCTCCGCAGCATTGCCCCTTCCGCCGCGAAGTCAGAGCCGCAATGGAGCGCGCGTGGACCATCGGATGCAGGATGCACCACCAGTCCCGAAGCCAGTATTGCAACACAGGCAGCAGCAATCAAGCCTGCACACACCATCAGAGTCGGGGTCTACCGTCTCCACTGCTCAATCTTCAAATTACAGCGACACCACATATAGCACGCGACCCAGTCCCGTGGGCAGCGTGGAAGCGTTGTCTGTCCTGCTGAATGGGTTGGAGGAAGAAGAAAAACTGCGTCCAGCAGGACTGAATGTGCGGAATCAGCAGAAACCAGGCGAGCGGGCAGAGCTTCCCAGAGAAGCCTCACCACCTCGATATAACACTCGCCCGGCGGCTGCTCGTGCGATGACCTCAGCGAAGGACCGGGAGGACCTCTTCGCGCTTGAATCGCCAATGGATCCTGCCCTGCTGCCGCGACTAGCGATTGCCGCCAATGAGCCTTGGATAGCGCTACCAGAGGTGTTGCCACTAAATACCAGTCCGGAAAGGAAGAAGACCCCTGTGGATGGCTCGAGGCTGGACAGGACGCTGAACCCACCAGCCCTGTCGTTATCAAAAGAGCCGCCAAAGGTTGACCAGCATGACTCACCGGGTAAAGACAGTGCATATCATTCATCGACCAGCGTCAGTTCACCTACGCTGAGCAGTGCACGTGCGCCGTCGCCCAGCGCACTGCCCGCGCCGCCTGTGCCCGCGCAGCCTCAGCCTAAAAGACATCATATGCGGCGGCCGACAAACGGAAACAAAGCCACATGTCGAGGTTGCGGCTTGATGATTGAGGGTAAATCGGTCAAGGCGGCAGATGGACGTCTCACAGGCCGATGGCATAAAGCATGCTTTGTCTGCCGCTCGTGCCAGGCGCCATTCTTGACCGCTGATTTCTATGTCATCAACAATCAGCCATACTGTGAGCACCACTATCACGAACAGAATGGTTCCCTGTGCCATGGGTGCCACCGCGGCATCGAAGGCCAGTACTTGGAAACGACGAGCTCCACCACGCAAGGCATTATCGAGAAGAAATACCACCCGCGATGCTTCACGTGCTCCCAGTGTCGCATGACGTTGACCGACGACTACTTTGAAATCAGCAACCGGATCTATTGCGAGCGTCACGCATTGGCTGCCATGAGAGTGCAAGCGCATGCGGCAGGTATCCAAGGGATATATCCGACGGACCAGAGAAGCATCATGGCGGAACGAAGAACCACGAGGCTGATCAACCCGATCATGGCATGAGTCTCTTTTTCCGACAGGTGATGAGGCTCACGTCCCGTCACCGCCGGGAGAGGCGACATTTCTTTCTTCTCACGACCTCTACGGCCCATCCAACTCCACATAATTTAGCACGACAAAGTCTTGTATATCGGGACGTGCTTGGGAAAAACCACACTCTGTGATTTTTTTTTTTCCCTCTCCAATTGAGACACTACAAAGACCAATGAGCGCTGGTTGGCAACAAGTCTACTGAAGACTTTTTTTCTCTGTTTTTTTGGACTGGCGAAAAAATGATGGGTGACTATTTTGGAAGTCCTCCTTCACTTGTTTTGTTGTTCATGATACCCCCCATTTAAGTACGCTTGAAAGACCATTGTACGCTGTATGCTACTGTAGTTGTACCTACGCACGCTGTAAGCTAGAGAGATGTAGCAGAGGAAAGAAGAAGGAGAAGAAGAAGAAAAAAAATGGCGAGGCGAGGCGAAGCCGATACGGTGGTGATGTAAATAATTTCCAAAAGGGAAAACCTTTTGAACGAATGAAACAAACAAAACAAAACAAAACAAACAACCAGACCCAAGTCTCGGCTCACCCTCTCCTTTTTACCCTACATGATGATGATGATGATGATGATAATGATGACAACCAGGCCAATTCCCCACAACAATCCCCCAAAACAAAACAAAACAAAAGACGACACAGCCCCACCCCGGGCAGACTCCCAGAGCCTTTTTCTTCGATACGTGTTTCTTGTTTCTTGTGTGACTGGGAGTACCTTTTTTAGAAGTTAGAACAGTTACCTAGGAGGTAGTAGTGTATGTGTATGTACTCCGCTGACCATCCACGGGTGTGGAATCAAATCGAAATTTGAATTGAATCGGGCCACTACCTACCTGTATGAATCACCTACATACATCTCGCAGTGGGACGGGAAGACATGCAAACAGCTTCAAGTAGGGAAGGTAGGTATTTTGGTATGTAGGGTTAGGTACTGTACTACTTACTACCTACTACTGGACTGGACCGGTGTACAGCTGTAGTGACCACCTAGTTGTCTAAGGTAGTAAATAAGTGACCCGTTGTCCAGTAAGTGACTTATTACTAACTTACATGTACCTGACCTACCTGACCTTTACCATCCCTCTCGTCGAATGCTTTCTTTTTTCTCAAGCATTTTTGGTACATGTATGCCGTGTACTTGTGTCTTCTCAAGATGAGATTATTACCTCATGAGATCTTCTACAACCTGGAACCTTCTGACTTCTCTCTCAAGTCCTTATCCTTCCCTTTCTTACTAGGTAGAAGGTAGGTCAGGTTGGGTACCGTAGTATCTGTCCCTATCTCTTGTCTCGATCTGTCTGTTTGTCTGTTACACGAGAGTCGATCAGTTTCTTCTTTTCTTCTCTCTCTCTCTCTCTCTCTCTCTCTCTCTCTCTCTCCTTCTTACCTTGGTACCAATTCTTTTTTTTTTTCTTCTTTTGTACTTTCTCCCATGATTTAAACTTTCTAGAAATGATAATGCAGGAAAAAGCCGCTTTTTTTTCATTCAATCTCATTGTATGAAAAAGTATATATAAGGGTATCCTTACCCTTTAGGAAAACTTTGAACTCCTCATCCCATTTCCCGCATCCCTGGGGGGAAGGAGGAGCCTTTCTCTCCTCCTTCTCTCCTCCCTACCTACTCCTAGGTACAGGTAGGTAGCTGTACAGGTATGTATGTTCTCGTGAGAAAAGTAATTTTATTCAATCAGATTGTCTTGGGAATTGGGATCACGCGCGTCTGCATACTACAACTATGTGTGAGAGCTACTCCCAAGGTACTTACTACTGCAGGCAAGGAGGTACCTGAATGAAGGGTGATGGATTCACGTAAAGAAGAAAAAATCGGTAGTCGTATTATTATTAGTACCTGGTATAGCTCTAATGTCGAATGGTGTTGTGGCTGCAGTATATCCATCAAGCTTACTACTTAGTCTGTTCCAGACCCAATCGCCGGGTTCACTGACACCATTTTGGCAATTTCTCGAAGAAGGTATGGAAGCACTTAGCCACGGCGCTACAGCAAGATCAGCAGTTTCAATGTCTCGGGACACTTTTTCTGGTGCTGTGAATGGACCGGATGGAGATCATGTGAAGAAAAAGAAATTCACTTACTCTGATGGATACACCGAAGACATACAAGGACTGCGCAACAACAAATGCAGCGTCTATCGCTCCAAAGTGATTGACGGCGACTTTGCCTCTCCAATCATCCGGCCCAGTCGGTGTAGGCGGAGAATGTGACGATTACGAAAGAATGGTCCGCTTTTGTAAGACGTCGGCAAGCCCCTGGAGGTCGTACAATGCTGGTCTTGAACCAGGCCGCGCGGGTGTGTGGGTTGTGTCTCCTCCTTTCACAAGCGTGCAGCAGAATCATCAGATCTGGAAGGGAGCGACTGGGACGTTTCCTGTCTGGTGGTGCGGCAGCGGCAGCGGGCATCTCGTATCGCGGATGCAACGAGCCGCTTGCGGAGGATGGAGGAGGAGGAGGAGGAGGAGGAAACTGGACAGACAGCATATTTATTTCCAGTATGGAACTAGGAGGTACCTGTAGGTATGGATACGTTACCTCCTACCTCGAAATAGGGACGTACGTGTATATTGTGCATTCTATGTGAGAACAAGTTGTGGAGCGGAAAATGCAGCCCGCCACGATCCACGTCCACGGCGCGGTGTCGTGCAGGTGAGACTTGGGATGCATACGGTACTGTATAACTGTAATGTCTGTAACTCTGTCACCCCGTGCCGCCGCCGGGGAATTCGACTCGACAGACAGGCCGGATGCTGGCACACAGAGTAGGAAGTGGGTAGTAGGTAGTAGGTAATGTAGGTAGTCTGGCAGAGTCGACAACGCCGACGATATAGAAGCCAAGAGCGTGCTTCGGAATCGGGAGGCAGTGTACAGATATGTAGGGGGGGAGGAGGAGGAGGAGGTAGGACTCGTGCCTGTCGCACAGCGTAGGCGAGGGCAAGTAGTTCTTACCGCATTGGCGACGGTCATGTCTCGATGTGCTGTGCTGCTCGTCTGTGCGGCCATTGTTGCAGGCGCACCACCACCCACCACCCACCACCCAATATTGACCATCCACCCATTGACTCCCCATTACTGGTGAGAAGCACTTGCTGCTGCTGCTGCTGCTGTTGCTGCTGCGTCTCTGCTTTTCATCGTCGTCGTCGTCGTCGTCGACATCCTCCTCCTCCTCCCTCTCCGCCTCCGCCTCCGCCCCTCTGGCTCTCCTCTGCTCTACTACATATCCTCCTCTCCGCCGCCTCTTCTCGTCGTGGTCGTGGGTTGTGTGAAGCGCAGCGCGTGCAGATTCACAGGCAGCTCCCGCAATCCTCAATCCTCCATCGCCACCCGCTCGCTCTATTCAATCCGCCGGCCTGCACCTCTTCCCGTCGGCAGTCTAATACGGCTGCACTCGTGCTGATTGGCCCTGTCGGACTGGGATAGAACTAGACAGCGTAGCCGGAAGGCTGTTGATCGTGCTCCCTGCATCGCGAAAGTCATTTCATCGTCGGCTAGTACAAATCAAATTACCTGCAGCTCGACGGGCAATCCTCTACCAAAAGCGACTTCACCTGTGCGCGCTTCTCCTGTACGCTGTCTGCCAGCCAGAACGCACGCGGCACAGCTGCACCATCCTCCACCATCACCATCCACCACCACCACCACCACCCCCTTCGCCGCCGTCGCCAGCACCACCGCCCTCCGCGCGGCCTGAGCACAAACGTGCCACCACGACGCCGCTGCTGCACTCGCTCCCAGCCGGTCGCTGCACCTCCTTCCGATCGACCTGCGACCACTTCCGACCCGGCTACGCTGTCTCCGTAAAAGAAGCGGACAGCGAACCGCCCCATTGCGCGCCGCCATTCACTGCCATTGTCAACGCTACCTGCTGGGAAGCTCGCACACTACTGCGCCTGCAGGTCCCCGTAAAGGTGAGTGTCCATATCTTCGCTGCCCTCGACGATGAGATTGCTGCACTCCTCGACGCCGAGTATTGCACAGCGCCTATCGCATGAACGTCGGCTCCTCTATCTCCATACCACGCACGCTGCTCTTGCTTCTGTCCCGCCCGACATCGCAACAACGAGCACGAGCCGGGAGAAAACAGCAGTCCACGGCTGTCACATTGCGACGGCAAACAACGTCTTCGTGCTACCACCATACCACGCGTCCGTGGGCATACCGAGCAACCTCACCTGACTAACATACCATCTTCAGGCGCACTGCTCCGAGACACATCTCTGCACACTGTCTGCGCTCTCGCCTCTCCGGACGGCTACCACTCGCGCCACACCGCCGAATCCGTATACATCATAGCGCAACGGTGTTGCGCACTCCACCGCCAGGATGGGTTGCGGACAGAGCTCAGAGTTCAAGGAGGGCAAGCAACGAAATGAGGAAATCGAGAACCAGCTGAAGCGGGACAAGATGAACCTACGGAACGAGATCAAGATGCTGCTTCTCGGTGCTGGTGAATCAGGGAAATCGACCATCCTCAAGCAGATGAAGCTCATACACGAGGGCGGCTACTCAAGAGATGAACGAGAAAGCTTCCGGGAGATCATCTTCTCCAACACGGTGCAAAGCATGCGTGTGATACTGGAAGCCATGGAAAGCTTGGAGCTACCGCTGGACGATCAACGAGCCGAATATCATGTACAGACCATCTTCATGCAACCCGCGCAAATCGAAGGTGATGTGCTTCCTCCGGAAGTCGGCCATGCCATCAAGACTCTATGGGCTGATGCGGGTGTACAAGCGGCCTTTCAGCGGAGTCGAGAGTACCAGCTGAATGACTCTGCAAAGTACTATTTCGACTCCATCGACACGATTGCTTCTCCGACATACATTCCCTCAGATCAGGACGTGTTGCGCTCGCGTGTCAAGACGACGGGTATTACGGAAACGACCTTCATCATCGGCGACCTGACATATCGCATGTTCGATGTCGGAGGGCAGAGATCGGAGCGAAAGAAGTGGATACATTGCTTCGAGAACGTGACGACGATTCTCTTCTTGGTGGCAATATCAGAATACGATCAGCTCTTGTTCGAGGACGAGACCGTGAACCGCATGCAGGAAGCGCTGACGCTCTTCGACTCTATCTGCAACAGCAGGTGGTTCACGAAAACCAGTATCATCCTGTTCCTGAACAAGATTGATCGTTTCAAGGAGAAGCTACCCGTGTCACCCATGAAGAACTACTTTCCCGACTACGAGGGCGGGCAAGACTACGGAGCAGCATGTGATTACATTCTCAACAGATTCGTCTCGTGAGTTGCGCGCGCTAGAACTCACCAGGTCGTCTATGGCCAATGCTAACATCTTCTAGGCTCAATCAACATCCCACCAAGCAAATCTACACCCATTTCACCTGCGCGACAGACACCATGCAGATAAAATTTGTCATGGCCGCAGTGAACGACATCATCATTCAGGAGAACTTGCGCATGTGCGGACTGATATAGACAGCCGTTCCAATGTGTACATTCGTAGCCTGGAGTCGTCGTCATTGGCGTTATTGCAGCGATACGGAATGCGTGATCTGCAACAGTATACGCATCCCACGCTTCGAGGTGGCGCTTTGTTTGTATCAATGCCTTACTACGGACATGGCAAAAGCGCAACTTCCCATGGTTACCGCTGGACCGGGAGGCATTTTTGAGATTACCAATGGGATGGCCGTGGATCACGCGGTATGACACGATAACACACACCCACACCACAACCTGGCTGGACCGTATCCTGCATACCACCACCGCCACCACCACCACCCCACCACCAACAACAACAATATAATTATCATCACCACCACCACTAAATACGACTGTCAATGTCAGTCATAGTAGTTTTCTCATTGACATATCTAACTGCGACCCGAAGGAGATTCTGGAAGTGCCCGTCAGGTCCGCTGATCTGATTGAGAGGACACTGTGACGGGAAAGGGAGCGCCATGTATTGCTTCGTGTGGCCGATCAGCGTGTGTTCGAGATTAGACCCCCTGAGCGTGTTTTTCTTCCTTTTTATGTATTCAATGCGGGTGGTGACGAGTGAGAAGTAGCTTCCATCTATCAACCCAAAGTTTCCTCGTGGTTGGGTGTCTCTGTTTGGTATGCTAGTAGTACTGTTTTTAATTCTCGATGGAAGTCGTATCCTATCTACCTACTTCCTCCTTACCAGCACGCGCCGCCGACTTTGATTTCAAAAGCTCAGGTCGGTTCAGGTCGGGGGTCAGGTAGGTACTTTTCAAGAAACAAAGATGGTATCTATAGACTACCTAGTATCTACTCTACCAGATCTATGCCCTATGATCTTCCGTCCGACTCGCCCAAGGTCTGTATTAGTAAGAAGGAATAGGGGGAAGAAGAAGAAGAAGAAGAAGAAGAAGAAGAAGAAGAAGAAGAAGAAGAAGAAGAAGAAGAAGAAGAAGAAGCCTAAAAAGATAGAGACAGAGATAGAGATATAGAATATACGCACATACCCTCTATATATACGCACCGCATGCGTATATATAAAGTATATATGTATATATGTATATATAAGTGAAAATTGGCCCTACATTTCGTTCTAACTATCTATTATTATATTTTAGTTAGTTTCGATTTCGATTTCGATTTGGACTTAGACTTGGACTTGGATTAGATAATACCTAACTAAAGGAAATGTATATCGATACCTTAAGGTATATTTATATATATATATACACGCTATAGTAGGTAGGTATGTATAGTATGTATAGTAGGACTTTTGTTTTGGTCTCGTTGGTTAGACGGATATGTAATAGCCCCCTACCCCCCGACCAATCGTGTATATATATCTATATTCTACATACAAGAAGTGAGCCAGTCTTCGTCTTGATAGGACATCTGATGGAAAGCACATAGGAGCAGAGAGAGAGAGAGAGAGAGAGAGAGAGAGAGAGAGAGAGAGAGAGAGAGAGAGAGAGAGAGAGAGAGAGAGAGAGAGAGAGAGAGAGAGAGAGAGAGAGAGAGA
>NW_016017383.1:5068834-5110063 GCF_000320565.1 Sphaerulina musiva SO2202
AGAGAGAGAGAGAGAGAGAGAGAGAGATTCACACCAAAAATACAGGTATTTCATTCCATTTTGCTGTTATGCTAAAGCTCAGCTACTGTCCAGTAGCTATATCCTTCCCATATCCCCATCGCCACCTGCCTGCTCTTCACGTGGCATGATGTCGAAAGAATCGAACAACTAGTTGTTGCAAGCCACCCGTGGCGCCATCTAAAAACCTTTCACAGGCAAGGACGCAGGGAGACAAGCAAGCATCGAAGCAAAAGCGCCATCCGTTCCATCCCCTTGCAAAACGAGTGTGTGGGTGTGTGTGCGTGTGTGTTTGTGTGTGCGTGTGTATATGTGTGTGTGTGGATGATCTCGAGTATCGTAATCGGTCGTTAGGAGCATACTCATATGCTCACCCAGTAATGTTTGGTTGATATGCACAAGGCAGTCTCTCAGCCACGCAAGCGCACAGCGAAGCGTGCTGGAGATCTGCACCGGAAATTCGATCGTTCATCCTCTCCAAATGTCCCTCTACATAGCCAATCCAACAGTCGTAAGCATAAACTCCGTCGCATCCAATAGTCGGTAGCAGCACCGACCATCATTCCGTACTCAAACAAAGTGGCTCTTGCGCTTCTCCGCAGCGTTGAGAACACCAAACATCATCTTCTTACGATTGCCGCCATCGACTGGCGTGGCCGGAGTGGGGGGTTGCTTGAACGCGCCGGCATCTTCACCCTCGCTGCTCGAAGCGGAACTCAAGCCAAAGTAGCCGTCTGACGAGTGCTGGCTACCACGTTTCTGTTGCATCTCAGAGCCGATCGGAGACATCTTTCGGCTACCACGAGAGCCATCGTCGGTCTGGTCAAAGTCAAAGTCAGACTCGCTGACTGGGCTTCCTCCAGATGATCGTGACACCGCACGACGCTCGTGTCCCGCCTTCATCAGGCTGTCAAGAGCGCGACGACGCTGACGGGTTGCAAAGTTCTTGCTTCCTTCGTGCTTGCTGGTGGGAGCAGCAGCCAACTCTTCAATGGCAGGTGGGCCGCGTGGCTGTCGAATGGGGTGCTCGCCCGCGCGTGCAGCACCAGGACCAAATGTGCCAGTCATCGGCGTTGGTGGGTAAGCACTGCGCTGAGAGCCGAAAGTTGCGGCACTGGCAGTCTTGGGACCTTCATTCACGTTGCCAGATGCAGAAATTGCCAAAGAAGAAGCCTTCTTATGACCGCGTCGGAAAGCTGTCGCAGACGGCGGTGGTAGGGGCTCGACATGGTCCAGGATCGAGGGTGGCGACGGTGCCTTCTTGGGAGGCGTGAAGGACCGACCATTGGCGGGCGACGAACGCTCGGTGGCCGGTGGGGTGGCATGGAAGCCTTGCATGGGCGACTCGTACCGTGCGTGAGAGAGCTGGTGGTTGTTCTGGGCCTGCTGAATGGGAGACACCTGTTGAGCTTGCTGAGCTTGTGTTTGAGCTTGCTGTTGTACAGACTGGTCGACCACGTATGAGTAGCCTTGAATGGCTGGGTTGTAGACGAGGTAGACGCCAGGTTGACCTGGTACCTCGATGGGAGACTGCATCTGTTGCTGCTGCTGCATCTGTTGCTGAAGCTGCTGAAGCTGCTGCTGTTGTTGCTGTTGCTGAGCGTAGTAGGCTTGCTGCTGCTGCTGCTGAGGAGTCATGTGAGCCTGGTGGAAAGAACCCATGCCGTTCAAGGACATGCCCTGAGTGGCAGCCGTGATGTTGGCAAGTTGCTGCTGCAACTGCTGCTGGCGCTGAGCCAGATACAGACTGTGCATCTGCATCTGTTGGAGGACGTCAGGGTCGACATCTTCCTGCTCGTACATGGTGGGCGGAGCCAAGACTTGCTCCGGGAGAGAATACATCTGACGACCAGCAGTCTTGGCGTACTGAGACGACGCGTCAAAGCCGGTTGCAGAAGCAGTCGCTGGCATTTGCTGGCCATATCCATTGTAGCTCTGGTCTGCCCACTGAGCAGAGTTGGCGCCCGACATGGAATGCTGAGTCTGATGGTAAGGAGCGGAAGCTGGGACGGCATGGGTCTTGGGCTGAGTGCGAAGACCTGCGAGCAGGTGAGAGCGGCTGGTGCGTGGAGTTGGACTATCGATCGAGTTCTCACTGATGGGGGCAACCCTGGGCGGGAGTGCTACGCTCAACCGCTTGGTGTTCTGGCGCTGGCCCCGAGCACCACTGAAGCCGGAACCGGGAAGGCCAAGACCGCTGGCAGGGAAGCCGTTGTTGTTGTTGTTATTGTAAGTCATTTGAGCAATGCCGCCTGTGCCAATGCTCATTGTGCAGATGGGAAAAGTCCTGTAGTGCGTACGTGCGTAGAAAGTCGAAAGTCGTTAAAGGCCGTTGGTGTGTGAGTGTGCGTGGGTGGGTAGGTGTGGGTGTGGGTAGGTGTGGATGGTAGAGCTGTGGGTCGTCGGTGATGAAAGTTGCAGCGAACCGAGCAGAAGCGCTTTTGATGACAGATGATTAGACAATTGCTGGAAGGTTTGCCGTCGTGCCGTCGAAGTCCCAAGATTAGGTCGCTCTGTATCAAAGGCCACGGGGTCGTTGTGAGGTACAAATTATGAGATTACAAAGAAATAGCGTTCTTTCGAGATGCCAGTGCCAGCTGCCGCGACAATGCAGAGTCTTTGTCGTAGATTGCCGCCGAAAGATGAAGTGAGTCCGAGAGGTTCTTTGTTGTCTTGTCGTCCTGACGTCGATTGGTCGTCGGGTCGGGATGCAAGTGTGGTTGATGAAGCAGCGCAGAAAGGCAGACGCTCGCGTCGTCGAGTGGTATACCGAGGGTGGGACGACCTGTGTAGGTGGTGACCAGTGGCAGGCGTGATCGTCACCAGGTCGAAATGGGTGTGTACGTGCGGTGCGGTGCGAAGGCGCGTGCGTGCGTGCGTGGGTGGGTGCGGCGACGGACTGGATGGATGGAGATTAGGGGCGAACAGCGACGAAGGCGCTCTGCTGGATTGTCGTCTGCGGCCGGCGAGGTCGAAAGCAATAACGGTAGATGCGAGCGAAAGATGCAAGTGCTGCGCAGTAAGGTAGACAACGAAGCGGTCAAGGAAGGAGTGATGATGAGAAGGAGGACGATGAGGAGGAGGAGGAGTAAGTAGCAGTGAGCCTGAGATGGGGAAGTGTGTGTGAGAGAAAGAGAGCGATGGAGAGAGGCGGGAAGGGAAGTACAGAGAGAGTCAGGTAGAGTCGGCGGCGAGAGAGAGAGGAAAGGCCAAGGCACTGCAAAAGACAAAGGAGAGACAGCGCTTGCGGGCTCGTGATTGGCCGAGGGGGCATGGCAGCGTGGGAAATCTAGCGATTCTAGCCCCCAAGGCCCGCCCACGCCTGCAGACAGCACCAATCACCGAACCCGCCCTCGCTTCCCTCGTTCCCTTTCCCTCTAGCGCTCCCATCTGCCATCTGCTGGTGCGTGCGCTGCGTGCTCGACCTGTCCGGCTCGCGCACTGTGCACTGATGCCAACACCCACCACCCACCACTACCACCACTACCACCACCACCTCCTCTTGGGCTCGATTAACTCTCCGAAGAGGAGACCCGTGCCTCCGCCAAATGCAACAATGCCCGCCCGCCAGAGAGCCATGGAAGGGATGCGAAAGAGCCGCAGAAGCCCTCTTCGGAGGACGATGTGAGACTGTTGCTCGGTGTTTCAGTGTTTCAGTTGTCTGGTGCATGGCATGGCATGGCCAGGGTGCGTGAATCTACACAATAATAATAATAGAGAGCGCGGCGAGTCGCCTGCCCAACCTCCCAGGTCTTAGTGTTCTAGATGGTCAGAGGTATCAGGCTTCCTCCATCTCACAGTCATACAGTACTACTGTAGTAGTCTACTGTAGCTAGGAGGTACCTACACACAAACATGGCCGCCCTCTACCCAGTTCCGATGGTGCAGGCTGCAGACAGCGGCCACGCCATATACGCAGGTCCTGTATTCTCTAGCTGCTGCGAGAAAAAGTGGCTTTTTTCTCTGACAGCTACCAATACCCGCCTGCGGTACCACACCCTCCCATACCACTTTCGAGAGCAAGCTCTCACTGTCGTACAATTACGTATTCATCACGCCAAAGCATGTCACTGTAGGAGGTAGGGCCATATTGCTAGTATCATCTTCGCAAACCGAGCAGGCGGAATGATGCGTATAAGTGCAGTGCAGTGCAGTCCAAAGCTGACTTTGCTGCTCCTTCCCTTGGTGACGCTCCAGCAAGGCTTCTAGCTCCGGTTAATCCATGCAGGACCTCTGACGCAAGACGCAATATTCTGTCCATTGCACTTTTCCGATTGGGTGTTTTCAGCTTACATGCCTATCACCCAGCACACACGTCAACGATCAACGTGACAACCTAACGACTTGATCACAGAACTTTCGACTCTTTCGTGTATGCACACGCCACCTACCTCCTACCTACCCACACTACATACGATCTTTTTGGTTGGTTACCGGTACCTCATACGCTCCCGAAACTTTCCAAAGAAGCGCAGCAGGACCAGGGCATCTTTTCTTCTTTTCAACCTCCCGGCAATACGTGTACAGTAAGGTACCTGAGGTAATAAAGGTACCTGTGACTAAGGCCTTTCCCCCATCTGGTCCCGCGAAGACTCATACATAGCCCAGAGGTACATTCATTGATTCACACAATATGACCTCCACCAGTCAAACCAATGAATCAAAGCATCTCCAGCCCAGTCTACCAACTTTTACAAAGAAAGAATTTTGGTAGCCGATTTGCCACGAGAGCGGTGTGATAGAATCCTTCCATCCACAGGGCAAACCTCACAGACCGGTCAACCGGCCGGCTGGCTCATACCTTACCTTCTAGTACCGAGTAGTGTGTGGTCGGTCCTCGTGATGATGGCCGTCAGCAGTGCTCGTGGTAGAAAGGTACAGGGTCAGGTACCTGTAGGTACATACGTAGTCTAGTAGCCCTGTGCGCATTCATTGGCTGATGGAAGGAGTACCCAACCTGGGGCTGAAAGGGAAGGGCCTTTCGCGCCTCTTGAGAAAAGGTTCTTGTTGGAGGGATCAAAAAGTCGGTACAGCCAGTCGGAGCTGGCGACGAGTGGGAGCGAAGCGCAAATCAGCCTGATTTCTATGAGGTAGGTACATGATTACTTAGTAATCGGCGGTAAGTACAGGTACTACCTTACAGGTGTCTACCTCCTACCTGATATCGAGGTACCTCCTACATAAGGTATACATGTAGCGATCAGATCGGAATAAGATATTTGGTAGGAGGTACTTTTTACTTTTAAGTACCCAGGAGGTAGAGCGGGAGAGCAGAAGAAGAAGAAGAAGAAGAAGAAGAAGAAGAAGAAGAAGAAGAAGAAGAAAATCAAAAAGAACAGGATAAATCATCTATCGTTTCTCGTTTTGATTCTACATGACACCGCTATCATCGTTACCACCGCTACCACCGCTATGCACAGCTTGCACCTTGTAGCAAGCAAGTAAATCAAAAATCAAAAACCAAAAATCAAGCTGCAAGAGGGTCGCTGGCAGTGCATCGAATGACTGCACGTACCTACCATATATGATACTCCCAGTGGTAGGTACTCAGACCTCCTTGACCCAAGTAGCAGGTACAATACCCCTCCCAGCTCGACTCTCGACCTCGCACCACCCATCCCCCTCGTCTGCTTTCACAAGAACCATCTTCTCCCCTTCCTCCATGTCCACCTCCCCCGGCCCCGAAGCTTGATATGTATACAGCGCTTCCACATGTTTCTTATTCGCAGCAGCAGCAGAAGTACTCCCTCCACCTCTCCTTCTGGGCGCAACAGCAGGTCCTTGTTTCTTCTTCCGACCGCCATCATCACTCCCTCCGGTCACAGATCCTGTAGCGCTGTGATGGGATGCAGCCACACTGGTGGGTCGTAATGTCGTCTCTTCTTCATGCGAGGAGGGGAACATCTCAGCATAAGAAGCGGGCACAAGGCCGGGTTCGGATCCGAATGCATGAGGCTTGATCTTGATCCAACCAGATCCATCGTCAGGTTCGACGAGAGTGAACTCTTCGCCCTCGGAAATGGATATCTCACCGTCCCCTCCGCCGCTGGGCTGGTAGGCATACAGCATTCTGCCTTTTTGAATCGCGCCCGAGCCATTTTCATCGCCGGGTTTGATGTATGCGGCGGGAGGAGGTGCCATCACACGATGTCTGCTGGCGCTACCTGTTGAAGAGGAGACTTTGTGACTCGTGGGGGCTGTGATTGACGATTCTTCTGCCGAAGATCGGATTGTCATGCCTGAGACGCTGCGAGTGGCGCTCGCTGCGTAGCCCGAGCTGAGCGTATTCATCGAGCCGATGGTATCGCTCCGTTGGAGACCATTGTGGTCGTGCGCACCCTCTCCATTACTCGTCGCAGGAGGTGGCGCGGCCTGTGCTGCTTGCGCTGCTGCTTGTCGAGAAGCCTTCGCAGACTTCTTTTGTTCCTTGTTGAGCTCACCAGGACAATCTGCAGGCACTTTTAACTCGCATTTGGTGTGACATGTGTAGCCGCAGTCTTCGCAGCTCATTCCTTTGGCGTTGAGGCCCCATAGTCGATCGCCGCATAGATCACAGCTTGTGGGTATCTTGTACGTCTGATTCTTGAACCTGTGGTTGCGAGCTCCGACTGAGATATCACCAACTGCAGATGTGATCGTACTGACCTCCACTTCTGCCGTTACTCGCTTTCGTTCCGCTTCGTGTAGCAGTTCTTGTTGATGAAATTGTGCTCGCACGACTTCCACCTCATCCCGCTTGTCTTTGCCCTCGCGGATGGCTTGCCTGACACGCTTCGCGCCCTCCACCTCCTTTCTTTTTGCATCGCACTCTCGTCTTAGCTCGCTTAACGATGATTTCGACTTGGACAGGATATTCATCAAGAAAGTCTTACTCATGGGATCTGAAGCCATGACATCGTCGTCTAACCAGACGGGCGCGGGCTCAAATCCGAAGTCAGGCGGATCTTGCCACTGACCGGCGTTGTGTCGCACGAACATCATGCTGTCCAAAAGGGGGTTGTTTCGCGGTATCTCTGCAGACAAATGGTCGAGCACTTGTGTCGAGTTCTTCATTGCCTGGGTTTCTAGAGAAGCAGCATTCAACCAAATTCCATTCAATGCTGAAGTTCGAGCTTCAGAAAGCGACTGTAGCGACTGTTGCAGTACATCACGTTAGCAAGCCGTGCTCCAACTCAATCGGAAGTGACAGGGAGAGCAAGGCTTCTTACATCGAGAAGATCAGGAACATAATCATGGT
This sequence comes from Sphaerulina musiva SO2202, assembly GCF_000320565.1. Classification (NCBI taxonomy): domain Eukaryota; kingdom Fungi; phylum Ascomycota; class Dothideomycetes; order Mycosphaerellales; family Mycosphaerellaceae; genus Sphaerulina; species Sphaerulina musiva. The sequence goes on from NW_016017383.1 coordinate 5,076,090, forward strand.
AGTACCGCTCCTTCTGCTTGTTCGTAACATTGATTGCGATCAAGTATGTGTTCTTCATGTTTCGCATCTCGGCCTGCTGTTGCTGGAAAGCCGCCTGCGCCTTCTGCTTGCCATGATCAAAACCGCTCTCCGTCTTCTTCCGCTTGTTCTCGACCTCCTGACAGACACTGTCATATTTGCTTTTGATCTTCTTCAAGTCCCCATAGCTGCCATCTCGTTCCTTCTCCAGCTTGGCCGCGTAATCTGCGTGGGACTTGCGCAGGTCCTCGTACTTGGCCGCCAGATGCTTCAGTGGTTCGGCGACTTGTCCGACCAAGGCATTCGCAAAGCGTTCGTGCTCCGCAGCTCGGCTCTCGAGGGTGGTGAGCTGGACGGTCCACGTGGTCATCGACGCACTCTCCAACGAGCCCGGAGTCGCGGTGGGAGTGTCGCCCACGCTCAGGCTGCTCGTCTTGCGAGATTTCTTCTCGTAGTATTTCTTGGCCAGGGCATTCAACTTTTGGCTGTATTCCTTCTCAATGGCGTGCCGCTCGCGGTAGAACTGCTCAATGTCGCTGAGCCAGGCGATGCCGCCGGCGACCCACGCATTAACGGGCTTGAAGCCATCCTTCAGTTCCGCACCAAAGCTCGGCGCGATCTCTACTTCGGTCATGGTGACTTGTCTTGCAGCCGGTCTGTCATCACCAAATCATTCCGTCAGTAAAAGTACAATAGTGGGAGTCAGCAGCATATCAAGGCGCAGTCACTCGTACGTCGTACTCGCTCGCAGTGCCAAGACCAACCGACTCGTGGCTGCCCCGCCATCCATGCGCGTCGGGCCGCGATCTCCTTGTCTCTTGTTGCTTCTGGAAGCGGGCTTTGTGAGCTCATTCAATTGTCGACGATTCGAGCTCCAAAGTTCTGCCAAGCACATCCATCCACCACACATACCTACAGGTACCTCCTGTCGTTCATTGTCCGACGAGAACGCACTCGCAACCACTACCGCCTCGCCTCACCCCAGACATCATCACGACCGCCTGGTCACAACTCGGCCATTTGCACGCGTCCACCCACCCCTACCACACGACACCATGTCGTCCACCACCGAGCCCGACGCAGTCAAACTCGACGGACTGAACCTCAAAGACGATAAGCCAAGCAATGGTACGAAGCCAAATCCTGGTGCCGCCGCTTTCTCGCCCGCCGGTCCTGGATTTAAGTGGTCCGACGAGGACGACTCGACCGCGACCACCGCAGGAACTGACAAGAAGGCAGGCAGTGAGGAAGCAAAGAAGAGCGGCTTGGAGAAATCGCAGACTGATGGCGCTACCGGCTGGCTTAATGGCGCCAAAGGTCTCGATGAGCCCGAGTTCGATGTCAATGTGAAGTTGGCGGATTTACAAGAGGATCCAAACAACCCACTGTACTCGGTCAAGACGTTCGATGAGCTGAACTTGTAAGTGCGTTCGGCGCTCGCGAGGATGATATGGGTACTAAAAACATGACAGGAGACCGGAGTTAGAGCGCAGTCTCGCTATCATGAACTTCGTTAAGCCCTCCAAGATCCAGGAGCGCGCTCTTCCTCTCCTGCTCAAGGAGCCTGCCTCGAACTTCATCGGACAGTCGCAGTCTGGTACCGGCAAGACTGCAGCCTTCGTATTGAACATACTTCAGCGTATCGACCCCAGTTCGAATAAGCCACAAGCACTGGTACTCGCTCCCACCCGTGAGCTAGCCAAGCAGATTGCTGGCGTGGCATTACTTATGGGCGCTATGTTGGAGGAGAAGGGCTTGAAAGTTTTCGAGGCTGTGCCAGACCCCGCCAAGCGCAACCTACAGGTGGATGGACAGGTCGTTGTCGGCACACCGGGAACCGTCATGGATATGCTGAAGCGTCGACTTCTCGATTCGCGACAGATCAAGATTCTCACTCTGGATGAAGCAGACAACATGTTGGACATGCAAGGGATGGGCGACCAATGCAAGCGCGTCAAGCAGCAACTGCCAAAGACCACTCAGATCGTGCTCTTCTCGGCCACCTTCCCGCCCGAGGTTCTCGCCTTTGCGGAGCAGTTCGCACCCAAATCCAACATGATTACTCTGCAGGTGGAAGAACTCTCTGTGAAAGGCATCAAGCAGATGTACCTGGACTGCCAGAATGACGAAGAGAAGTACGCAGCTCTGATCAAGTTTTACGGATTGATGACGATCGGATCCTCGGTCATTTTCGTGAAGCGTCGAGACACGGCTGTTGAGATTGAGCGCAGAATGGTCGCCGAGGGCCACAACGTGGCTTCTCTGACTGGTGCAAAGGAAGGGGCCGAGCGAGACGACACATTTAGGAAATTTCGTGAAGGCGAGGCCAAGGTCCTGATTGCAACCAATGTTTTGGCTCGTGGCATTGACGTTTCCACCGTGACCATGGTGGTCAACTACGACATTCCGGAGACGGTCGACGGGCAGCCTGACTATGAGACATATCTGCATCGTATCGGGCGCACGGGTCGTTTTGGTCGCACTGGAGCTGCCCTGACCTTCGTTCACGATCGCAAGAGCTGGCAGGGCTTGATGGCCATTTGCAAGCACTTTGGTGTTGAGCCGACGAAGCTCGACACCAATGATTGGGACGAGGTTGAGCACAAGATCAAGACGATTATGAGGAATTCTCGCAATGCTGTGGGAGATTTCGACATGTCGTAGGTTATGGACGCGACTGTAAGAAGTATCACACTGGCGATTGGAATCATGCATGTTTTTAGCGTTCACGGGGAGGAGAGGGCGTTGGCATGTGCCTCCAAGTGAACAGGCGAAAGAAGATAAACGCCTGTGCAAAATAGATACCCGGGCTCACACAAGCCTACCCGACTGTAATGAGATGAGAGTTTGAGAAAGCGGACTCGTCGACAATTGATGTTTCTTGATGACTGCTCATACTATACTGCCTCCCACACTTTTGTCTGTGCCATGTACTCACTGCAGGGAGAAAGACTTTTTGAAGCCCTCGCCCAGTTTCTTCAAGATTGGGCGGGAGCCACAAGTGACAAGAGGCTTCGATTGTCACAAGCAGAACGAACTCCGACTTCCTGACCAACCAACCAACCAACCTTTCTGACTTAAATTTCGATTATATCAGATATATAAGATACTGATTAGAATAATAAGCAATAGAAAAAAAAATTGGATCTTATTAACTAATCCAGAAGAGAGATGAAATTATGAAATTCTGATTCTACCTACCTACAGTACCTAGGTATGTAGAATCTGATGGAGCCCGAAAGTAACTCATCTCTGTCGGTCTACCTACGGACATGTACGTACCTGTAGTTATATACCTGACATGGCTTGTGCCGGTCCAGCCGTATCACACATTACATCGCATCTATAGCAGCTACCTACCTATGCACCTGTACTACCGTCACGATATAGTCGCCAGACGAGGAGGAGGGTAGGTATTTTGGTTTTCGAGGTACATGTACCTAGTAGGTTAGGAGCTCTATCCAGCCTCTAGAAGAATATACATATACCTAATATAGTATGTAGAGGCGGACCTTTGGGTTTCGGTGTTGAGGCCATTTAACTAATATTATGAAATTATGGATAGAGTGCAGTGCAGTGCACCACCTGGCTACATGTAGGTGCTAGGAAGTACATAGGTCGGCATGCTTGATCTAGCAGGTAGTACACAACAGCATATGCCCGGGAGGTGGAGGCGTGTAATATAGTACTACCTAGGTACCTACCTATGAATAATAAGGTAGCTTATGTATTACTGTGTCCGGAGTTCCTCAGACAGAGTTGACGAGCTTGGTTTATCAATTACAACCTAAGGTACCTAAGGTGAGGTAAGGTACAATGTACCCATAGTCAACACGAGCAATGTTCAGCGGAACAGGCACGGCGTGAACGTTTCGCGACACATAGTACACCTGCCCGGGTACAGATATGTGGTGCACAAGTAGCCATAGACTAATTGTGGCGTGATGGCTTTGTCTGCCGTTCTCACGTTGAAAGGGTTGTAACGTAGAAATACCCAAATGGAATGGCTTGATGGTACCGTAAGGTACCTACCTTACTGTTGGTTCCCATACTGTGCTATGAGACGGGACATCGGCAGCGCCTTCTTCTGTCGAGGAGTTTCTCCTCTTTCTACTCACCAGGAAACCCCAAGGTAGCTCATGTCGACCGAATGCGACTTTTGGTTTGCTGTGATGCCTGCTGCATTCTTCTCCGGTGCTCCACACGGCCGGGAGGCTCTTGGTTGGAGGAGGCGCACAGGATGCTCCATGGCTGCTGTTGTGACAACCCGCATTGGAGAATTTCACGCAGCGCAGCGATTCAAGGAAAACCCTGTCAGAGGTTCCATTGTCTCGTCACGAGTGACCATCTGTCGCGCGATGAAGTCTTTCGTTGGATCAAATCGTCCACTGTGATATTGAGCCGTGGAGAGGTTAGCCATGTCATTATCATGCGTAACTTGTTGACCGCTATGAGATACGGAATACAACCGAGCGAGCGGATCGTACGACTGAGCTGTCGTTCTTGACTTGGAATCCGCACGCTGGGCTGCAGCCACAGGAGCTGCACATCTGTTTTGTCGCGCAGCCACGAAGGAGTCTTTCTTGCGCAACTTACAGAGGCCTCTAACCGCTGTCTCAGCGTTGAATTCCCAGGCCTCCGGAACTCGGTGTCTTCTCAATTGCGGAGAGCTGCGGCGGATGTGAGCGAGTCATTCTCACTCCGAGCCGGGTGTCTGCAGGAGATGGATGAGCTGATTCATACCTACCTCCACCTATACCTACGCGTCTTTTTTGTCCTCTCCCAGATATACATGTACCTAGCTTGACACGTTTCGCGGCTTGAGCACAGGCGTTGATGCGTAGAGCAGCTCGGATCTTTCAGCATCCACCTGTACATCTCTAGATGGAGGTTCGCGGCTTCATGTCGTGCACTGTTGCAGCAGACTTGTTGCCGGCGAATGAACCTAATAATGAATGGACGCATCCAAACTCACAGTGTCGCCATAGTGAGACCCTGATCGCCTAGTGTGTCCGTATGGCGTTTGACGGTTTTGACCTCGACTGAGTGCATACGACTCCCTGCACGGTGGTTTGGGGGGGGGGGACCAGCAGCCTCTTTCTCGGCCGGCAAACGGCCCGAACGATAAAGCATATACATCACTCATGATGCTGGCCTTCTCAAGGAGCTCGAGATGCGTAGAGGAGCATTGAGGAGGTCGATACAATGATCAGGTACATCTGTTTAAACTGCGCCGTTGCATATGCATGGCGGTACCCCTGCAGTACAGCCACAGCAGATTCGCAGATCATCGGACAGGGTTCGAATGGAGGAGAGGAGGTAGAGACTAGAGGACTAGAGGTCAGGTAGCGAGGTACCTCCGTACCTACCGCAGTCACTCCTCTGCGGTAGATCCTTCCTTTGTCGGCGCGTTTCGTCCTGTGGCCAAGGAGGAAGGAGGATCAGCAACACAGAAGAGCGTCCACGTGTCGGGCGACAAGCAGCTTTGATGAGCGGGAAGGCTCGCAGTCGTGCCGATAGAGCGCGGTGAGACTAGGAGGTACAGGCGCAGAGGAATGCGTACGATACACAGTCATCATGGAGAGGGGGAGAGAGAGCGATAGTAGAGTTCATCAAATAAGGTATATACATGTACCTATCTACCTAGGTACAGACCTAGGTAGGAGGTAGGCAGGCAGTGAGGAGAGGCGAGGAGGGGTGGGGGCTTCTCCACTGCGCCCACTGCTGCGCGCAAGGAGTGTCCAGTGTCCGACGGAGATAAAGCAGCACTGGCTGGCCAATGGCATGCGCGGCGTAGGCGCCCAAGGGCCATGGGGAAAAACGACGCAACAACGGAAACGGGTGACGGAAGCTGATGCGGCGGTCCCGGGCGAGGACAGTCGTGAATTGGAAGGCAAAGGCATCAAGCGTACCTGTAGTGAGCGTGGACGTGGTCATCCACGTACGCAATAATCGTACGGTACCTGAGTGCAACGCAACAGCTTACAGCACCGCAGGCCGCAGGGCAGGTTCACAGGGCAACGTGTGGGTGTGGCCGCAAAGCCGGACAATTTTGTAATTTTGTCAGCGGCAGCGGCAGTCAGCCTCACGACATGGAAGCTGGGCTGGGCTGGGCTGGGCTACAGAGGCAGAGCATCAGATGCCAGATGCCAGATGCCAGATGGCAGATGGCAGATGGCAGATGGCGGATGGCAGAGGGCCAGAGGCCAGATAGGGTGCAGCACCTCACAGGCTCACACTCACCTCCAGCCCCTCCCACGGCCGGCAGGAACTTTGGTCGTAACCTCCTGCTGGCCCGAGCCAAGAAAGGTTGTTGCTTTCCGCCATGGTTTATGATCGCGCCTCTTGCTTAGCGTCTCGTATGTGGCAGTCCAATACGTGCCAGCGCCAGATTTAGAGGCATGGGATGGGCATTGGGGGTGGGATGCGCAATAAGCACGCGCAATCACTACAGCAGTAGCATGTGGTAGCGTAGGCTCCGGACGTGGACGACGTGCAAGTGGACCACCCGCCACTGCAGTGGTGCGCCGCCGCCGTACAACAACGACGGCGTTGCGAAGAACCTGCAGCCCGTCCACTGCAGACTGCGGACCGGGGAGATTGGTCGGTGCAGGCATCCAGGATCGGGGCTGCCTGTCCCGTCTGTGCGCCCAGTGTTTCGCCGAAAACAGAAAGCCTCGTGTTCGTCTCCATCCTCTGCCATTCCTCCTTCGCCGCCGCCGCCACGACCATCACCTTCTCCCACCACCACCACCACTGCCCATCAGTGCATCCTCCACCGGGCACAATATCCAGCAGCCAGCATCCTCACCACCGTCCCTCGGTGTGCTGTCGCCTGCTGTGCACATATTGCTGCCGTCCGCTCCTTTACTGCTTATCATACGTTCGTTCTCGGTCGGGTACCTGTTGCTCTGCACTTTGCTCTGCGAGCAAAGCCTTCTATCTGTATGCCTCGCCCTGCATCTCGCCCTGCTACCGCGTGGAGCTCAGTGGAAGAGACAAACCTGTGTGCTGACTTGTCTCCAGATAATATTTGCATCGGCCCTTTGCCAATTCGATCCTCGCGAACCTCACATCGCCGAGCCAATCATCTCCGCAACCACCACCACCACCGCCGCCGCCGCCGCTACCATCACAAACTCGTCAGTGTACTCGCATCTTCGAATTGCTATCGCACGCCATCGACAGCATTCAGACCGCGCAAGCTCGATGAGGGCTCGGCTTCCTGGGTGACCATTCATTGTACAATTGACTTAGCGGGCGTGAACGTCCAAGCAGCCTTTTTGTCGAGCGCCGCGATGATGTCCGAGACTGCGGCGTCTGGCCAGCACAGATACTCTCATAGCGTGGGAAACATGCTATCAACGCCGGAAATGGTGGCCGTGGCGCCAAAGATTGAGATGCGCCCAAATCCAGACTTTTCGTTTCCCAGGCTTCCACCACCGGGGCAGCACTCAGATTTCGCGGGGCCAAGGCGCGCGCATGGGCGGCCGTTGTCTATGATGGGTGGTGCTCGGCCACTGACAGCAGAACCTAGCCACAAGAGATCGGCGACCCAACAATTGCCCAGCTTCAGCTTCAATTCCTCCGACCATACCGGACTGTCGGGTGACCAATCTTCTCTTCAATCGATGGAACCGATGGCTACGCCTCCATCCCGACACAGAAGGAATGTTAGCGAACTCGTAGGGGGCGTGGGCATGAATAGCGCAATCAGCTCGAGTCCGACTCGAACGTCTGCCTTGGATATGCCTCCAAATCCCCGTGGCCACAGACATCGGAGGTCTGCGGCCATATCAAGCCACGACCTCAGTAGCATGCTGGCAACTGCTGAACCACAACCACGCTTGTCCAGCAGTCTTCCCAGCACACCTTTCGAACTTTCGAACGATAGGCCGCAAGTCTTCGTCGATCAAAGCACCCTGGACTCAGACGATCCGTTCGGTCCCGTCCTGGAGAATGTTGCATCAGCACGTCCACCTTCACGCCGCCAGGTAGGCTTTTCCGAGAACGTTGAGTACATTCCAAGGCCGCTGTCGACAATATCATCGGAGACGGAAAGCTCGCTCAATACTATCCGCGGCCACTCTGTCAATAACAGCATATCTTCTGTATTGAGCCTCACTACTCCGAGTCCGCCTGCCTCTCGTTCGCGCGCAATATCTCTGGAGACCACTATCGAGGATGAGCCGCAATCGTTCCCGAAAACCTCTATTGAAATTAGCAGGCGCGTGGAAAGAGAGGGCGAGTGGCTCAAGCATGGGACGGCGAACGTCAACGCGGATCGCCCGGCCACCGCATCTGATGCACTGCCAAAGTCGCTTACGTTTGCAGGAGATGAATCTGCTGTGAAGCCTCGCGGACGCGCCGTCAAGAAGCACTCTGCAAGCCGCTCTCTGGGATTCGATCGCAGAAAAAGTGAGCCTGCTATGGGTGCACATGCCAATGAGCCAGAACACCTCGTCGCGCGTCTCTCTGCTCTCTCCTTGCAAGAGACGAGCGGTGATACCGATATGCATATTGAAGAAGAGGCAGCTGCCGCGACCAGGCGATCCTCTACGAGAAAGATCAAGGAGTGGGCGGTCTCCAAGATCGTTCGTAAAGCTAGGCCACGCTCTGAGGTGTTCGCCCCTCGTGAGCCAATGTATCCTGCTTCATCCGTCGCAGAGACCAATCTGGATGCCGTTTTCAACATGGACAGCGACGTAGACATTGTCCGGGACCCTACTGTGATCCCGCAGTCGCAGCTGGACATTCACATTCCCTTGTACAGCCAGCAGAGCAATGACCGCAACCGCGACAGCGATGACGGAGCGATGCTGGACTTGGACGATGCCTTGGGCTTCTCGCGGACACCTACCCAGTTTGGCCCGCACAGGCCGCGAAAGATGCTCCACAGCGATCGTGGAACTCAGGACTTCATGGGACCTGGTGCCCATTATCAGCCGATGCACAACCGTACTGCCAGTGCGCCCGTCTTGATGGCGTTCGACATGAACAGGGTGGGGACGCCGCCACTGCAGGGACTGGCAGTGTTCGATGAAGAGGAGGAACACACTCAAGATGCACACATTCGCCCAGGCAGTACACAGTCTACCGGTGACGAGGAGAGGTCGACGGGGGTCTCGATCGTCGATCAAGCTCCCAGCGTTATCAGCGCTGCGAACGAGACCAGCCTGGATGAAGGGCTGGGAATTGAACGATCAGAATGGGATCTGGAACCACCAAGATACGCCCACACGAGCTCTCGCCTGTCTACGCCCATACTTGAGCGTCGTGCCAGCTCCATCGTGGATCAGACTATTGTGGAGGAAACTAGTCCCATTGATATGGTAACCGTCGTGGATGATCAGGGACCGTGGGAGGAGGAGAACGTCGACATTCGTGCCCACTCGCTCACCAAGTCCTCTGACAGCAGTGAAGCACCCACCATCATGGCTGTTCCGACCGGTCTACTGGCCCGGCCCGATGGCGAGGTCACGCCTGAGACTCTACACTCATCTGCATTTTCCTCACCCGCCTTCGCACGCCGCCAAAGCTCATTCGACACCTCGCGAGTGGGGACTTCTGCGTCTTCCATGACAGACAACCGTACGGTGAGCTCATGCACTACCGGCGAACCACACCAGGATCACAGAATGTCTGTCGACGATGTGCCCTCCCTGACCAGCTCGCGATCCACCATGATCAGTACTGTGCATGCGGACTCTTCGCGTCGTGACGTGAGCGGATTCCGCACTCCGTCATTGACCTCTGGCTCTCTCGAGTCTGCCGAGAACCGCCGGCGGAAACGCAACAGCATACAGTCCCTATCACAGCTCATGGGAGGCCAGTTTGGAGCCAAATCTAGTGCAGTCGACGTGTCTAGGCCATCGACAGCCGGAACAGAAACTATTCTTTCGCAGACGCCGAAGAAGAAAAAGGAGCATCGGCTCAAGAAACTCATGTTCTGGAAGTCTAAGCACAGACAAGCTAGCGCCTCGACAATCCTCTGAAGGAGCATTGGACAACGCACGACGGTGCTGTGATTGATGATCATTCTACTGGCGCACGTTTTGAGAATAATGAATGATTCACTTTTGGAATGGAGGGTTACAGGGCAAGAGGCCCTCATGAGCGTTATGCATCGCGACGAACTACCAGCTGCACACGGGAAGGGCTTGGGCACGAGGGGTTTTGCGGAGTTTACGAATGGATACGTAGAGGCATGGACTGCATGCTCTTTTGCATCATCGGGAACGGGCAGCAAAGGTCGTTCTCAAGATCACCATGAAGTATACATGTACTAGGTATGGCACATGACGAACCCACACTTCTGTCCTCGCTTGCTATTAATAGTCATTTCACGTGTCTGTACCATACTTGATACGTCCCGTCGCAATACCGACTTGCATGCTACAGATGGGTGAGGCATAGACTACTGCCCAGTGAGTCGCCGTGCTGACGCAGAATGGAACTGAAGTGCTTAGATAATACGGAGGAAAAAAAGGGTCGTGAAAGTGGAGTGGCAATCACTGCCACGATCATCCGCTCTCAAACGCTGGTGAGCATCGCCGTCAGGGGTAGGTAGTATAGCTGTCATGATATCGCGAGTGCCGCCGTCACTGTTCGAAATACCACCGCCCCCATGTTTGTGCACCGTTCTCGCGATTACCGGGGTATGTATTATCATCACTCTGCTGACCACGGTCGAACCACGAGCAACAGGTATCGACAACGTTGATGCCGTCTTCTCGAAGCAATTACCAAGAGAGATAAGACTTTTAGGGTGGTTGACGATCGTGCTTAGCGGTGCGCCAATGATCCGCCTTGTTTGGGGGAGCCGTCCTCATTGGCTGTTACACGTGTCGCGGGCAAGAGAGTTTTGATGAAGATGACACAAGCCACGACGCAAGACTCTTGGCGGCCCGGAATAGGAGACGCTCGCTCCTGCCAGTTCTCCATCCTTCGTTCTTACATCTTCACCGTCAACGTCGCATCACGACTGCCATCTTCTTTCTGGCAGCGTAGAGCCTTCCCACCACTACACCTTTCACCTAATTCCCTTTTGCCTCTCACTCGTTCTCGAGGCTCATTCTTCCACTCGTTTCCCGTTTCCTCTTCCCAACAACACCCACCCACCCACCGTCGACACGAACCGCATTCTTGACATTCGAAAGAATATTTCTCACCACCTCCCCAATCACACCACCATTACACGCACCATGAAGGGAGCCATTGCACTCGCAGCGGCTTCGTTCGCACTGGCCAACGCTGCCAGTGCACCAAACAAGCTTGTGGCTCGCGCGTCAAAAAGCAGCTCTGGAAGCTTGCCAGCAGTGACCGTGAAGGGCAATGGTGGGATTCCACTCGACTCTCCTGCACAACAGACAATAGCTGACTCTCCATTCAGCCTTCTTCGCCGGTGACCAGCGCTTTTACATTCGTGGCGTGGACTACCAGCCAGGTGGTTCTTCTGGAGCCACGGACCCAATTGCAGACACCGACACCTGCCAGAGAGATATTGCCGAGTACGTTCTTCAAAGTTGCTATGTACCCATGCGGCTTGCTGACATGTGATCACAGGTTCAAGAAGTTGGGTGTCAACACCATTCGTGTTTACACTGTTGACAACACCGCAAACCATGACACGTGCATGAGCGCGTTGGCAGATGCTGGCATCTACCTCGCCTTGGACGTCAACTCACCAAAGTACTCGATCAACCGAGACAAGCCAGCAGCATCGTACAACCCCACGTACCTGCAATCAGTTTTCGCCACGATTGATGCTTTCGCCAAGTACGACAACACTCTTCTTTTCTTCTCTGGAAACGAGGTTATCAATGCCGATAACAACACCAACTGCGCTCCTTACATCAAGGCCGTCACTCGCGACATGAAGCAATATATTGGTAGCATGGGCTACCGTGCCATTCCTGTTGGTTATTCTGCTGCTGATGTGGAAAGCAACCGATACGACATGGCACAGTACATGAATTGCGGAACCGATGATCAGCGCAGTGACTTTTATGCATTCAACGACTACTCTTGGTGTGACCCATCTTCCTTCACTACATCTGGATGGAGTCAAAAGGTCGAGCAATACGGCAACTACAGCATCCCACTATTGTAAGCAAACTTTGCGGAAGACTTGCCGAATACTTGCTAATGTGTCGCAGCCTGTCTGAATACGGATGCATCACCAACCAGAGAAAGTTTGAGGAAGTCGCCGCTCTGTATAGCGACAAGATGACCAGCGTCTACTCCGGCGGTCTCGTGTACGAGTACTCGGAGGAGGGTAGTGGGTACGGTCTTGTAAAGATTTCTGGCAACAGTGTCTCGGAGACCGACGACTTCACCGCACTCGCCGATGCATTCAGCAAGACTCCTGCACCATCTGGTGACGGTGGCTACCAGTCCAACCTTGCCAAGTCAGAGTGCCCATCTCAGAGCAAGACCTGGGAAGTTGAGGACTTCACTGGCCAGGATCTGCCAGCCATTCCAGAAGAAGCCGCGAAGTACATGACGAGCGGTGCAGGCAAAGGACCAGGTCTCTCTGGCCCTGGTTCACAAGACGCTGGTGGCGCCTCTACTGGTACTGCTACTCCCGGATCAGGAAGCGTCACCGCCACTGCGTCTGCCGCGGCTTCATCATCCGGTGCCGCTAGTTCGCTCATCATGGGTGAAGTCGGCATGGCACCCTTCCTCTGCACTGGTGTTGTCATGATGTGCACCTTGTTGGGCGCTGGTTTGATGATGTAAGGAGTCGTAGATTAATATACGTGTGTGTATAATGGAGCGACCGAATTCTCTGTGTCTCTTGGAGTTGTATGGTGACAAAGGAAGGCACAAGTTATGATGGGTTGGATTTGTAGTATCCGAAAGCAAGGTGTTTGATAATGCTATTCACTATTCACGTTGTCTCTCTTGAAGCATGATGCTGTCTTGCTATCATCAATCAGTTCCAGTGGTGTCGTGAGTTCCATGTTCATGTATGCAGGAATGCTTTTGTCTGTACAAAGCTCATTATATATAATCCATCTTTAACATCATCATCATCATCATCACACCCTCGCCTTGAGAGGCGCCAACTCAAAGGTATGCCAGAAATCTCTCGAGTCGTAACATCTTCCGAGAACTTCCATACTTCTGGGCAAAGCCAATACATTCTCCTCCCACATTAATTCGGATACCCATTTGGCCTGTTTACTTGGCTGTTTCTCTCTCTCCTCCTCCTCCCCATTCGTCTCTCCTTGCTGCTGCTGCTGCTGCTGCTTCTGCTCTTCTTCCTGATCCGCCCATCCCACAAACAACTCCCACCAATCATAGACCAAGCCATCCGTCAGCATCCACCTCTGACCCCTCGCACGATCCCATTTCCCCAACACGGCCAGCACGCCTCTCGCCACATCCACTCCATGCACGAGATGTAAAGATTTCTTATTTCGTACATCATCCTTTTGCGGAGCCACTCGATTGACCCATTTGCGCGGATTCCGCTCTTTGCCACCGTGCAAACCTGCGAGATTGAGAACGCTGCCGCCGAGTCGGAGGAGTTCGTCTTCGGCTTGGGCGCGCTTGTTCGACGTGTCGTAGGGCGAGGCGCGGGTGGTCCAGATGGAGGGTTGAGGAATTCCTTGCCAGATTCCTGTGGAGCCGAGTTGGATGAAGTGGGGTTGTGATGGTGGGGAGGAGGAGGAGGAGGAGTGGTGGGCTTTGGTGTAGCCGGTTACGAGGAGGGAGGTTTGGGAGGTGGAGGTTAGAGGGAAAGTGATTAGGACGGATTTTGCTGGGGGGAGAGAGGAGAATTGGCTCTTTTCTGACGATAAGGAGGAGGAGGAGTCAGAGGAGTCGGGGTTGAAGGTCCATTTCAGAGTGGAGTGGTGAGCGACTTTACGGCCATCTCGGGTGGTGGCTGCGAAGGAGATGGAGTTTTGGGAGAGTAGGGGAATGAGAAAGGAAGAGGTCCAGCCTGCGCCGAGGATGAGGAGATCGACTTCTTTCATGTTGATGATGCCTTTGCTTGGAGAAAGAGGTAAAAGGTGTCTGAGTGTTTCTGTAGCTGGTTGAGCGAGATGTCTGTACATACAGCTCACAGTCAAACTACAGGTACTAGACTTTGGTATGCTCCAGGGTTCGCGTCAATGCCCGCGTCATCATTCATGCACGACCTACCTCCTACCTGTACCTCCTAAACCACTCCTATGAGATACATTTGGTATGAGAGTCTTGATTAGACGAGCTGGAGATGAAGATGGTGATTGTTCTCCATCTCTGGATTCTCCGCGATTGTCATCAGAAAATGAATGGTACCTACATGCACAATGCAGGTTTGTGCTATTTCCTCGTCACAGCATACCCTGAGCCTTGAGGGCCTGTCGCGCCGCGGGCTACAACAACAAACAATAAGGTACCTGGTAGGAACATGTATGTGCTTTCACAGCACGAGTGTGATTGGTGTGCATGGAATAACTCTACCTCCTGAGTCCGATCCACTCCTGCAGAGTACATTGATATGCTACCTCCTAGGTATTTTATTGATTCTATCGGCAGAGAATGACAACAAGATTGTACAAGTCTCTTGTCTGTCTGGGTACCTTACCTAGGCATGATGATGCCGCATTTAGGCAGCGCAACGGATATATATGATTAAGGTATGGACGGAGGATTCATCATTTATTTCATTCCAGATTTGGCTGGTAGGTGACTGGGTCGGGAAGTTTTGATTAAGGTGTGCTAGCATTATGGCAGAACCTTGACGAGGGAACGAGGGGTGTACTTTGATTAAGGACATTATCCATGAATACGAATTTCTTTTTTCGACGCGAATAGATGTCCAACAGTATTGGTTCCCTCTTCCCGTCTTGGTTGTCATCAACAGACTACTGTAGTTACATTGTAGTATGTACAGTGTTGGTCTTCACGTGAGGTGGTAGGAGGTAGGACAGACATGTTGCATCATGTTACATCCTCCGATCTACATACTCCCCATCCTACCTACTCACCTTCCTCATCTGTCCTACTACTGAACATACAGCATTAATCCGCATACGCATAATGATCTCGCTGCTGCAATACAAGTCCAACCTCGGCTGCTGCAATTCCTGCTTTTCACCCTCATTTCCCTTCTAATGGCGCCTCTATCTCGTCTGCTGTCGCTGGCAGCCCTCACCGCGTCTTGTACCAATGCTATTGATGTTCGCATGGGCGTGAGCTTGATTGACCACATCGAGCATCAAGTAAGTTTCACGCGTCCAGACAGACCAGACTCAGAATTGACCACATTTCTACCTGCCTTCTAGCCTTCTCCTTTGTCCAAACGGGACGACACTGATCTGTCTTTACTGTACCCGGCGCATAACTTCTCCGTACCTGTTGACCACTTTCACAATGAGACCAAGTACGAACCACACTGTAATGACACTTTTAATCTGCGATACTGGTTTGATGCTTCTCACTACAAAGCTGGAGGTCCCGTTATCATCTTGCAATCCGGCGAGACGAGTGGCAAAGCCAGACTTCCATTTCTGCAAAAAGGTCTCTTAGCACAGATGGCAGAGGCCACAGGTGGAATCGCTGTCGTGCTCGAGCATCGCTACTATGGCACTTCCTATCCCGTCCCGGATTTGTCGACCGAAAACTTCAGATTTCTGACCACTGAACAAGCAATGGCTGATGAAGCTTACTTTGCCGCGAACATTCAATTTCCTGGTTTAGAGGAGCATGGCGACTTGACCGCAAAGACGACGCCCTACATCGGCTATGGCGGCTCATATGCAGGCGCCTTCAATGCCTTCTTACGCGTGCAATATCCTGACATCTTTTGGGGTGCCATTTCCAGCTCGGGAGTCACGAAAGCCATTGACGACTATTGGCAATACTATCAGGCGATTGCTGAGTACGCGCCTCCAGACTGCGTCGCCTCTCATCGAGCATTGGTCAGCTTCTTGGATGGCATCCTCATTGGCAAGAAGCATCTGTCCACTGAGCTCAAGACCGTCTTCGATATGCAAAATGTCACCTATGACGACGATTTCGCTACCGCCATCACGGTCAATCCTATTGCGGGCTGGCAAAGTCTCAATTGGGATCCTGCTGTCAGTAGTCACAAGTTCTACAGCTACTGCAGCAACATCACCTCCGCCGACATTCTCTATCCGGGAACCGAGAGCAAGAGATCAGCAGTGGAGAAGCTTATTGAAGAGTCTGATAGCGAAGCAGTCGTCAACGTCAATTCCATCCTCAACGTAATCGGCTATACCAACCTCACACAAGTATCCAAACAAGTCTCATCCGACAAAACCCAGGACCAATACTTCGGCAATGCGCGTGACGCCACCCATAACTCTCTCACGAGCATCGAAGAAGCCGCTTGGAAGTCCTGGCCATACCAATACTGTACCGAATGGGGTGTAAGTTCCCCTCATATCATTCCCTAATGGGGCAAAAAGAAAGCACACCTCAAAACGCAGAAACATGCCCATACAAAACAAGAGTACTAATCAAACATATCATAGTTCTTCCAAACCGGCAACACTCCCCCCGAATACGGCCTCCCCCTCGTCTCCCGCACCGCCGACCTCGCCTACACCAGTCTCGTCTGCCGACTCGCCTTCAACGTTACCTCGCGCCCCAACCTCCAAGCCGTAAACAAATACGGCGGATACGAAATCTCCTACCCGCGCCTCGCCATCGTCGACGGCGAATGGGACCCCTGGAAACCCGCTACACCGCACGCCTTTGACTGGGGAGCTCGCAATCGCAGCAGCACAGTTTCCGAACCGTTCATTTTGATTTCCGAGGCAGTGCATCATTGGGATGAAAACGGGGTATTTCAGAATGAGACGGTAGAAGGAACGCTGCCGCCAAAGAGAATTGTAGATGTGCAAAAGTGGTTGGTAGAGACTGTAATGGCGTGGATGTTGGAGTGGGAATTGGAGAGGGGGTCGTGGAGGCAGGATGTATAGAGGAGATTTCCGGAGGGAGAGGGAGAGAGAGAGAGAGGAGAGATCTCTAGGGAGAAAAAGAGACTTGTTGAAAAAAATGTTAGGTACAGAGTAGAGTAGAATAGAGTAAGGAAGTAACTCTTGAAACAACAATCTGTCCTACAGGCCTGCTCGTTGGTAGTACGGAATGCGTACTAATCTCAAATTTCGCGCGGGCGCTATAGTTAGGAGTATGTATGCCTACCTGATATACGTATAGGTATTCTTCTTCTCGGGCGTCTTCTTCCTCCTAGGTATTCTCTTCTTCTTCCTTCCGGATATTCTCTTTGTCTTCTTCTTCCTACCGGGTATTCTCTTCTTCTTGCCTCCGGATATTCTCTTCTTTCTACTAGGCTTCTTCTTTCCGGACTTCCTCTTCCTACTTCCTAGACATCTCTATCTCCTTCTCCTCCCCCTTGTCCTTAGACTTCTCTTCTTCTTATCCTTCTCTTCTAAAATTTAGATAAGGTAGCCTATAGAGATAGGTAGATAGGTAGATAGGTAGGTAGATAGGTAGGTAGTATTAAGTATTAAAGATTATAAGCTATAAATTTATTTAGTATCTAATGTACCTACCTGTACCTTATATCTTTATACTTAAGTAATATTAGTTATACTCTTGTCCTTAACCTAGTTACTAATACTTCTACTTAACTAATAGTCGGTTATAACAAAACGCTATAATATCTCTAATTATTACAAATCAATTCCTAGGATCCTCTTAAAAAACCTCTGCCTTTATAGTAGGAAAAGAGTAGCCTTTCTTAATAAACTCTAATATATCCTATAGGCTAGCCTATTAGTAGTATAGAAGAGATACTCTACCGATCGAGAACGTTCTAAATTAAGAGGGTTCCTAAGAGAACCGGTTATTAGCTACTATCTAAAGAGGAGATAGTACTAGTAGTAGGAAGTAGATAATAGAATAGCTTATATATATAGTAAGAGCTCTCCTCTAGAAAGGAAGGGTAGAGTTATTATACTTTAGATAGTAAGCTATATATTATTTATATCTTTTATACCTCGGACCTCTATTATATATACCCTTACGCTTATAGAGCTATTATATAATAACTCTCGGACCTTAACTATAAGGGAAAGGTCCAAATAATAGTAGGAGGACGTTCTACTAGATAGAATTCTAGCAACTCGCTAGAGAACCTCTCTATACTAGAATAGGCCTCTAATAAATAGTCTTCCTCTATAGAAGTCGAAGCGGAATACGTTTAATAGAAACTACTCGACTAGAAGGTACCTATAGAAGCTATTACTAGTATCTAGCTAGAAGACGTAGACGATTCCGAGCTAGAAATTACTATCGAACGTAAGGAGCTAAACGTCCTTTAGAAAGATATCGCCTACCTATAGACAGAAAAGGAATGTCTACTACTAATCTAAGAAGTAGCCGACCTCTAGAATAGCTATAGCTATAAGCAATACGCTATAGAAACTAATATTGCCTCTTTTCCTAATATAACAGCTAGGCCTAGAGGTATATAGCCCTAGAGGGCGGTTAGGTATTTAAGCCTAAGGTACGCCGGCCTAAAGCAGGGCAGGCTATAGAAGTAGTACAATCCGAGTCGTTAGGCGATCGGCTATCGGACGACCGCCTACGTAGCGTAGCGCCTACGTATGCTTAGTATAGGGGTATATTATACGACGCCGCTCTCTCCTTTCCGAAGGACAAGAATTAGTTTGTTCCTTTTCCTACGTAGTAGGAAGGACGCTCTATATATTACTATATATCCCTACTCTTATATTTCTAATTCTTCTATCCTTCTAAAGAGTAGTAATCTATAGAGGTCCTATAGCCCTACAATAGTAACGCGACCGTACCGTAGCTATAGCGTAGGCAGGCCGCGTTATCGGCGAAGTAGACGAAGATGCCTAACCTTCCGAGGAAATAGTATCGGGCTCTATAAGTACCTAGGCAGACGGGAACCTAGGGGAGACTCCTTTCGAGGAGGCTCCTACCTAGCCGGAAGCCTACGTAGCCGACCCGTATACTAGATATATATAGCTCGAGAAGGTAAATTAGCGTCTATATATAGAGTTAGAAGTTTAGGCCCTCGAGAGGGAAAACTAACGTCTATAGGAGCAAATTTAGGGCCGAGTACTAACTCTAACCGTTATAGTTACTATAGACGACGACGACGCCGAGCCCGACCTTCTTAACGGGCTTAAAGAAGACCTTAGGACAATAGATCTATACGACGTACGTAGACAGGCCGCGAACCTATCGTATACCTTATACTCTCTATATAGAGGCTCTAAGATTTAGGAGCCTAAGCCCTTTAAAGGAGATACTAACAAAGAGTATCGTAATTTTATTAGATATCTCGAGGTCGTCTTCCTTAGCGCTCTCCGAGAATATCGAACCGACTAAGACAAGGTCCTATATAGTATTATATAGCTCGTAGGCGAAGTATAGAAGATATAGTACGATAAGTATTCTAACGTAATCCCCGAGGATTATACTTAGGAGGAGTTTAAGGGATAGCTCCGCAATACCGTCGGCGATTAGTCGAACTATTAGATCGGTATAATAATCGAGTATAAGAGGGTATATTAAGGCCTAGACTAGAGCGTCTATTATTTTATAGCGTAGCTTAGTTATCTAGAAGCCTAGTTTAACTATATATAAGCGTAGCTAATACGCTACTTCCTTACAAAGTTAAAGCCGTCGCTATATAGGGATATCGTTAAGGGATATACTATCCCTAATACGCGAGTCGAGCTCGTAAACCTAGTAAGATACCTTAAGCAAGTAGACAACGCGCTAGTAGTCTATACTAAGGACGAGCCCTATTAGCGCAACTATAGCGCGTAGGGCAAACGCAAGCGTACCGAGAGCAACGTACTACGAAGCTACGACGATTAATAGGATCGAAGTAAGAGTAGAGCTCTACGCGATAGACGTACTCTATCGACCGTAGCGACGTCGACGGTACGAGGGTACAAGAACCTAGAGTATTACTCCTATAAGAAGAAGGGATATATCGCGACCAACTCTATATACCCTAACTAAGCGAGCTACGATAAGGCGAATACGGTTTATAGGGTTACTATACCTAAAGAGCAAGCGTCGAAAAAAGAGAAGGTATTAGAGGAGAGTCGCAATCTCTAGATACTAACCTTAACGGCAATATACCTTTGCCTATCTAGGTATACTATACCCGTATCCTCGAAGGATAGGTCGAAACGTATAAGGGACGTACCTCTACTACTATACTATAGTTACTACTCGACGATGCTATAGATATTAATATAGTATTATACAGTTTCGTATTGAAATATAATCTCGTAATCTATAGGAATATACTCCTACCGCTAGCGAGTTCGTTTACCGGCTAGTTAGGCTACTACTATAGGGCGTACTATATCCGTATAACCCTCGTAGACTCTATAGGTAACGAGCGTACGATAGGCGGCTTGTTTTATGCCTACGATACGCTAGAACCTAACCTTATTCTAGGACGGCTATAGCGTCGTACCTAGCAAGTAGTAGTAGATAGTACTACCGACGAATAGCGCTATAGCGGCGAGTACTTATACGTTAAGGTCCGAGAGGTACCTAATTTCTTTAAGGATCTAAAGAACTCGTCCTACGTATATATAGTAATAGTACGTAGGACAGATATAGAGTTAGAGCTTATAGAGTTGCCGATAGAATATCGGGACTACTACGACGTCTTGTTTCCTATAGACGAACAACGTAGCAAACTAGTAGACGGCGTAGAGTATACGATCGACCTATAGCTAGGTACCGTTCTACCGTTCCGACCGTTATACTACTAGTCTAGCGCCGAACTTAAGTACCTATATAAGTATATTACTAACGTACTAGAATACGACTAGATTAAGACTAGTATAAGTAAAGCAGGCGCGCCGGTACTATTCGTACCTAAGAAGGATAGCTTACTACAATTATATATAGACTATCGCGGCCTAAACGAAATTACGGTAAAAAACTAGTACCTTCTATCCCTTATAGGCGAAACGCTAGACAGGCTTATAGGAGCCGAATAGTTTACGTACCTAGACTTAGCCGATACCTACTACTATATTAAGATTAAGGAAAGCGACCGCTAGAAGACTACGTTTCGTATACGCTATAGCTACTTCTAGTATAAGGTTATACCTTTCGGTCTAACTAACGCTCTAGTAATATTCTAGGTATATATTAACCGAGCTCTAGTAGGATTAGTAGATATTACCTATATAGTATACCTCGACGATATCCTTATCTATAGCAAGATATACGAGTAGTATATAAAGGACGTACGCGAAGTGCTTAAGAGGCTCTACAAATTCGTACTCTATATATAGCGTATAAAGTACAAGTTCTTTATAAAGGAGGTAGACTACCTCGGGTTCGTCGTAACCTCCGGCAGCGTAAAGATAGACCCTCGTAGAGTAGACACAATCGGAGTATAGCTAATACCGACTACCTTAACGGAGGTATAGTCCTTTCTAGGATTTGCGAATTTTTATCGTAGATTTATCTTCGAGTACTCGAGGATCGTAGTACCCTTAACAGTACTATTAAAAGGAGCTATAAAAGGTAGGAAGCTAGGACCGGTCTAGTAGGGCGTAGCCGAGGAGTATACATTTTAAGAGATTAAGCGGCGTTTCTAGTAAGCACCCCTATTAAGGCATTTTGACCTAGCGTTACGGCTATATATCGAAAGCGACGCCTCGGCGTTTACTATCGTAGGTATTCTAAGCTAACTCTTCGGCTCTAAATAGTACCCTATCGCTTTCTACTCCTATAAGATAATCCCTATAGAATATAATTACGAGATATACGACTCGGAATTATTAGCGGTAGTCGAATTATTTAAAGCTTAGCGGCTATACTACGAAGGCGCCTAGTATACGGTTAAGGTACTCGTCGACTATACTAATTTAAGAGGCTTTATAGGCGTAAAGAAGCTTATAGGTCGATAGGCCCGTTAGGCAATATTCCTAGCGGCTTTCGATTTTACTATTACCTACTAGGTAGGTAAGCGAAACCTAGCCGACGGTCCGTCGCGACGTAGTGATTACGTACGCGAGTCGTATAAAGTAACTAACCTCCTCCCTACCCTACAAACTAAGCTATAGTTATAGGATAGACGTACGCTAGAAGTAGACAGTCCGAAGGTATCGCGTATCTATATTACTAGCGATCGCTTATACTACGGCGTTAAGAGAGGTACCGACGCTAACCTATAATAGTACTATACGTCGCCTATTCGCGTCGCCTAAGTTGTATTAAAGGACAAACAGCCGTATACGAACGTCTCCGACTTGATTCTAATATATACCTATACGCTCGTCTAGGTAGAACCTAATATACGCGTAGTATACAAGTAGGCGATAAGTAACTAGGGCGTATTCGAAGAATACGTTACCTAGAAAGGCAACTTGTAGGTAGGCGATACGCTGTATATGCCTAAGGACTACGCCCTTAGAGCGTAGCTAATACGTATATACTACGACGACCTATTAGTAGGACACTTCGGAAAGGATAAGACAACGGCCTTAATCCGGAGAAAGTACTTATAGCTAGAGATAGCTACTAAGGTAGTAGAATACGTCGCTACCTATAACGCCTACTAAAAGTCGAAAGCGCGACGCTACTGCCTATATAGCGAATTAGCTACGCTGCTAATACTAGAGAGGCCGTTCTAAGAATTGACCTAGGATTTTATTATAGACTTGCCGCTCGGCGCTAAGCAAGCGCGGCGACCGCGTCTACGATACGATCCTCGTAATCGTCGATAGGTATACTAAAATAGTAACCTTCGTACTAACTATAAAGAAATACACTAGCGTAGATCTAGTAGATATCCTAGTAAACAAAATCGTACAACGGTTCGGTATACCTATAGGTATCGTAAGCGATAGAGGCTCGGTATTTACGAGCTAGTTCTAGTTAGACTTCTACTATAAGGCGTAGGTAAAACGTAGGCTTAGTATAGCGTTCTATACGTAAACCGACGGTTAAACCGAACGGATAAACTAGGTAATCGAGACATACCTACGTATCTACTACTTAGAGTAGTAGAACGATTAGGCTAGTATACTAACGTAAGCTGAATTCGCGTATAACAATAGCGATTACACTATATTGAAAATGTTACTATTTAAAGCTTTATATAGTTTCAACCCGGAGCTAGCGATAAGTATACGTAACGCTCGGGGCGAGCTTATAGAGAGGGAGGTACCGGCTGTAGTAGACGCTATAGAGAGACTAAAACGGAACTACGAAACTCTAAGCGAGCGCTAGCAACGTACTAGCGAAGCGTAGGCGAAGTACTTTAACGCAAAGTATACTATAATAGGGTTTAAGGTAGGAGACCTAGTACTACTATCTACTAAGAACCTAAGATTAAAGGTACCTACTATTGAGCGGCTAGGCGTGTTTCTTTTACGTAGGGCGTCGGGGTAGAGCCGAGAGCCGGACGGCCCGGGAGGGCCGTACTACTCCCGGCGGGTAGCTATATAGGGTAGTTTTCTTCTTTTTAGGACGGAGGAGAGGACGGATATAATCAGGGCGTAGACGTACGGATACCTACTCTACTATAATTGATATCGTTACCCTATAGTACGCTTTGTCTTCTAATATTACCTTTCCTACTACTTACGGGCATCTCCGCGTCCTTCCGGACCTCTACCTATCCTACCCCTTTTACCGCGGAGCTACGCCGCGACCTACCGTAAGCCGAGCCTATCCGATCGTCTACCCGGGGACGGTAGTAGGAGAGAGGGCTTTATAGTAATAAATAGAGCCGAAGGTAGGGCAGTTATATACAAAATGCAAGAGTAGGAATAGTTGTAGGTTAGAAGAGAAGGGCAAAAAGGGATAGGTATAGGGGATAGGATAGGAGATAGGGAACGCGTTTGACCCTAAAAAGGAGACTATTACAACGTAGTACGAGAAGGTATAGTATTAAACGATAAAGTTCGAGATTGATTAGGCGTAGTTCCTAGAGCGTAGTTCCTATACTAGGTAATACGGTATAAGGTTAAGGTACGATACGATATAGTAGGGCGTAGTTCCTAATTCGGTATAAGGAAAGGTATAGTTCCTAATCAGGTATAGGGCAAGCTACGATATAATACGGTTACGAATATAAGGCAGGGAAAGTAATTAACGTAACGTTAGAGAAAGGGGGTCTTTAGCCTTAGAGATAATAGACGTTACGGGAAGGCCGACGGCGAGGTATAGGCTATAAGAGCGAGCGGCCGACTAATATCGTAGAACGGAAGAGGGGATTCGGGATTTGAGTTGTACTAACTATAATATAGGTACCGAAAGGGGTTAGGATTTGGTTAGGCCCCTAGAGCCTAACCGAAAGGGGTAGGATTAAAGTACTACTGCCTATAGCTAAGGAGATTAAAATAGAAAACAAGACTGAAGACGAATATATATATATATATACTAAAGAACGAGAACGTACCGAACCCGTATATATACGTACTAACGGACGAGAACGATATTAGCTACCGAACACTCCGACCCCGTTGCTAATAGCCCCTACCGTACCGACTCGATCGAGAACGCCTCCGTAGACTCGGACGAGTATAATCGATAGCTTAATATCTCGATCCGAAACCGCCCTATTAATATAGCATCTAGATCCGGACTAGCCGTAGCTAGGCCTTCGGTATCTATATCTATATTAACTCCGTCGAGCAGCTCTACTTATCCTACTACGCCGAAACCGATAAGTATAGAAGAATAGTACCGGGCTATAGAGCTCCTCGTAACGAACCAAAACGTTATATCCTCGATAACCTCCGGCGTTACTAGTATAATAGAGAAAATTACCGAAAGGAGCGAGAGGTCTACGAAGGAGCCGCCTATACCTAGTACCGACGGTAACCCTACGTTTAACGGAAACAACATTACAGACGCTCTCCGTCGTTACGAGATAATAAGGGACAAGTACCGTATAAGCAAGGACGAAAAGGAGGTTATTAACGATTTTCTTTTTAAATGCGATATAGTTACCCGCTCTAAGATCGAAGGCCTCGACCTACCTAGTAACAACTAGGCAGAATTCAAGGAGAAGGTAACTATTAATTATATCGAGAAGGACTACTATAGCAACGTTACCTCCTAGGAGTACCTTAACTAACTGTATAATACCCTACGCGACGAGACTAGTAACAACCTGCATTTCCTAAAGTAATTTACCGCCGCTATTAGACGCTACTCTACGGCGGAGCTCTCTAACTTTGACCGTACTAAGCTCTTTCTAAAGGGCCTGCCTAATAAAGTAGAGATAGTCCTTCGGAGAGAGTTCGGTCTATACCCTAAGTTGCTAAAGACGTATAACAACTTTAAGAAGGTTTTCGCTACTAGGAAGAGGCTTCTTAAAGAGATAGACGGTTAGCGGTATACGAAGGATCCGACTACTATAGCTAGACTTAGCAAGTTGTAGGAGAACTTGGCCGGCGCTAGTTCGACTTCCTTTAAGAGTATACCGTCGATTACGGCTCTAGCCTCGAAGAACGATAAGTTTAACTCTAAAGTTAACGCCCTTGCCGAGCAGTTTGATACCTTCCGACTCGACCTCTACTAAGCCTTCTAAGGGAGAGGAAGCAGTAACGCGCGCCTAGTAAACCCGCCTAGCGTAGTTTAGGCTTATTATAGTATAGTTGCCTTAGGCTCCGATTTGGTCGGGCCTCCGGAGCCTAACTAAAATCTCGGGTATAGATCTGCTACCTACTACTCTACGACGTCCGTACCTACTAACTCGGCTAGAGCTCTAACCGGTACCTATAGTACGTAGTATCCGCCTATACCCGGGCCTTCGAATCCTAATAGCCTATATTTATCCGTAGAACCGGCGAGTATCCGTATCGATATAATACAGGTTACTAGTCTACTAAAGGATTGTTGTTTCTAATATAGTAACGTCTCTTACTTCGCCTATAAATGCCCGATTGTAAGTGATCTTACCTAGTAGGGGTTTATATACCGGAATAAGAGGAATTACTACTTCTTTAGCCGAGCCGGTTAATCTCTATCCCTACGAAGGATTAAGTATAGATAGGACTCGTAGTACCTACGCCTATCCTAGATCCTGCCTTAGTTAGAACGGGAGATAAACTATAGTAACCCGATTAAGTTCCCGGCCTATCTTCGTATAGCTGTTAATACCGCTAAAAAGAGATTCTGTCCTCGGGATTAACTTAGCGTTCCCCCGGTAGTTACCCCGCCTGCCGTCGCTACGTAGGCGCTCCTTGCTCTATAGGCTGTCTAGGCCTATACCTTCTTAGGTTATACTATATAGGACCGGTACGCTACTAAGTATAAGGATAAACGAGCGTAGGTAGAAGAGATTGTAGATAAAGAGGATAAGACTATCCTCGTTTAGGCTATAACGCGACCGGCTAAGGAGCTGTCGCGAGAGGACTCTTAGTAGAAGGAGGCAAGGAGGCTTATACCTACTATCCTAGGGAAGAGCTACTTAGCAAAGGTAGTTAAGGCTAAGGCTAAAGGGTAATAGGGTACCGCTACGACGAAACAGTTAGAGAGGGCGATATAGAGGTCGATTCTTCCTATAGTTAGTAGTAGGTCTCGGGATCTAGATACGGATAACGACTACGATAGTAGGTATAAGGTAGAAATAGTCGACTAGGAGGATAAGGAAGCTATACTTAGACAGAGCTAGGATTACGCTACCGAGCTAGCCCCGGTAAACCCGCCGACGAAGACGAAGAAAAAGCCCGCGATACGTCGCCTAGATAAGCTAATTTAGGACAACGAGCCTAGAGAGGGCGTTATCCTATCCTTTTCGTCCTCTAAAGATTTCGTCTTCAGTCTGCTTACGAATACTATTCTACCGGCGATAACGGTTAGGGAGGCACTTCGGATAGGTAACCCGTTTACTAAGGGTTTGTTCGCGAGATTTGCTAACGACCCTACTACTTAGGAGGCTATTAAGCGTATTATAAGTCGAGGGACCGATACGAGCCCTTCTACCTAAGTTGTTGTTACCGAGACGTCGATTGTTCGCGTAGGGGAGGAGGATATCCGTCGTCCGGCTCGGGTTCCTAACTAGATGTTCGTTTAGATATTCCGAGCTACTAGGCAGTATAACGACTATAAGGCTATAGTTTCCTGCCCGCGCCTCCGTCGATCGAGGCAGCTCTATAAAAGGGTTCCTAACCGGATGTTCGTTTAGATAATCCGGGCTACTAGGCAGTATAGCGACTATAAGGCTATAGTTTCCTGCCCGCGCCTCCGACGACCGGAGCAGCTCTACGAAAGGGCTAAAGATATTGACCTATCGGTAGTAACGTAGGACTATACTATAGTATCTAGTATCTAGGTCCTAGTAATATTCGGGAGTAATATAGGCAAGGTCTATAAGGGACTAGTTAATAAGGGTACTAAGTTAGTTATCCTTCGGTAGAGTATCGTTCAGAAGTACGGTTTACTAATAACGTACTAGCTAGATAAGATTAATATGTCTACGGCGAACGGGTTAACTAGGATTGTCGGCGTCTATTAGAGACTGCCTATCTCGGTATATAGCGTTACCGTTGCGGTAACAGCGTTTGTTACGAATACGGCGTATACTATACCTCTTATTCTAGGCCGCCTATAGACGAGGAAGACGAGGTTAGTTGCAAAAAACTATAACGATAGGTCCTAGAAAGGTACGATCTCCGATCCGGCAGGTTATTCGGTAACGTTTACCGGTACCGTTAGCGATACGGGTTACTAACGGTTTGTTACCTTCGGCGGGCGGGGAAAATTAGTAGCGGCGTCGAAGCTATAATAGCGTCCGTATCGGGTTTGTCTTTAGTACTTACTAATATTTGGTTAGGCCTCCGGGGCCTAACCGGTACGGTATAGCCTAGGTCTACTATAATTTAGGTTCAGGCTAATATTGCCTCTTATAGTAAATAGAGGGGTTAAAGGTTAGGAATATATACTACGCGTATCGTCGACGGAGATCTAGACGAGGACGATTAGGCGTTCCGGTCGATACTATATTACTCCTATATTAATTAGGCCTACTCCCGCCGCGCCCGTACTATATACTATATCCTAGTATACACTATATACAAGCGGAAGGCGTAGAAGATCCGGCCTATCGACGTCGCTATAGATGTCTCGAAGAGTACGTCCCCTAACATCGGTACCGCTACTAAATAGAAGGAACTATTTCTTCGATAGGAGGCGATAATACCGCTAGGGACCGGACTATATAACTAGCGCTACTTGATTAAGAAGTTCTCGGATGTCCTATAGGGCAGTTGACTTACTCCGGAGGTATTGCGTATAGTCGAGACAGATATAGTCTTAATAACCTAGGAACGTTATCTACTCGAAGAGATGCTCTTTAATCGTAAGGCTGCTTTAGCGGCGAATTTTACGTATCTCGGACGGGTTATTCCTAGTATCGTACTACTACAAGTTATTCGTACGGTCCCGTATATACTATAGAGTTATCCGGGTTTTCGTCTTAACCCCTCTCTGCTTACGGCGATAGAGGGTATTATCCGGGACCGGTATAAAGCTAGGACGTTAGAGTATAGTAAGGGCTACTATCGGAACCTATATTTCCTAGTTGCGAAGAAATCCTTAGCCCCCGGTTAGTTGCCTACTAAGGAATACTATCGCCTTATTAACTCTATAACAGAGATTAACCGGGTTACTATTCGCGACGCTAGCCTACTACCTAATACGGATAAGTTCGCCGAGCACTTTGTAGGGTACAAGGTTGCTTCCCTTCTTAACATTTTCTCTAGGTACGATTAGGTCCCTCTCGCTAAAGAGAGTCGAGATCTTACGGCTTTCTAGACTTATCTTAGTCTATTCCGGCAGACTACTCTGCTCTAGAGCGCTACGAATTCGGTTAGTTAATTTGTCCGGGTTATAACGTATATTCTTATAGATTATATCTTATACCGGTTGCTTCCCTTCCTAGACGATATTAGTATTAAGGGGCCGAAAACTAATTATAGTAGGGAGGAACTCGAGCCTAGTCTACGGCGGTTTATTGTCGAGTATATCGTTGACCTCGACTAAGTCCTTACGGATATTAAGCGTACCGGTATAATAGTCGCTATTAAGAAGCTATAGATCCTCTAAGAGCGTATCCGTATTATAGGATATATTATAGATGCCGATAGCCGCTATCCTAATATAGCCCGTATAGCGAAGATCGTCGACTAGCTAGACCCGAAGTACTAGAAAGACGTCCGGGTGTTTATTAGTATTGTCGTCTACTTCCGTATCTAGATACCTAAGTTCGCGCTTAAGGCTAAGCTACTCTACTGCCTACTTCGGAAGGATATTAAATTCGAGTAGACTACGGAGTGTTAGCGTACTAAGGATATACTCGCGGTAGCCTTAGTTAAGGCTCCGCCTCTAGTCCCTATCGACTACTCGGACAGGGTAGGTACTATTATTATCGCGGTTGATTCTAGTAGGTCTAGGTATAGGTATATACTAATATAAGAGGACGACTATAGAAAGCGACGACCGAGTCGTTTCGAGAGTAGTATATAGTCTACTAGCTAGCAACGGTACGACGCCGGCAAACTCGAGTGCCTCGGGGTACTTAAGATATACTAGAAGTTTCGGCTCTAGCTCTTCGGTCAATACTTTATACTAGAAGTTAATACTTAGACTCTCGTATATTAACTAAACCGCGCTGCGTCTAATCTCCCGAATACCGCTATAAGTAGGTAGGTAGCGTAGATCCGGCTGTTTACCTTCGAAGTTCGGTATGTCCCTAGTTATAAGTATATAGCCCTAGATACCTTATCCCGTCGACCGCTATCGAGCAAGGACGCTCCGGATCCGCTAGAGTTAGAGGATATCGAGCGTATAGTCGATAATAAGTTTTTCGACAGTTTCTACGTTAATATAGCGACGCTTGCGCTACGTAGATTTGGTTAGGCCCCTAGGGCCTTACCGGGAGCGGCCGGTACTACTAGTAGTACGGTTCGGGCAGCCGCGATCCGGATTGTTAGCTAGACTCCCGAAACCTTACTAGAAGCGGAAGACGTCGACCTTGCCTATATTAATTCTATCTTCCCGGACGAGCTAGACGGTCTACCTAAGAGTTATTTGTACTTTTCGAAGGCTATCGCCTACGTCCTCCTTAGACTACGTCCCTTATCTTGTATATCTCGATCCGAGTACCGTCGGTTTTTAAAGTACTTATAGAGATTTAAGATTAAAGACAAGGTTCTCTTCTACTAGGGCCGTCGCAACTTCCCGTTATAGCGCGTTATCGATAAGCTATCTACGCGAGACTAGATCCTCCGGGCGGTCTATAATAAGTATAGGCACTATAGTACCGAGGGTATGTACGCAAAATTGGTATAGCGCTACTAGTAGGACGGTATATATAGCGATTACTAGGTATATATATAGAGGAAGTACGCCGAGTATAATTAGTACAACGGCGTTCGTATCTATACTCCTTTAGGCGAGATTGCTTCTAAGGCTATCGGTAAACGGTAGTATATTGACGGCGTTTATATTAATACCCGTAGATCGATTATAATAGCGCGGGAGGCAACGTCTCGGTAGCCTAAGGCGTAGGTATTCGTCGGCCTTACCGCTAAACAGATTACGTCGAAGCAGGTCGCGAAATTTATCTAGAAGGAGATCTTCTTAGGCCTTATTATAGGTACAACCTACCCTAGTAGGTATATAGGGTAGGTTAGGTATTAGCAATACCTAATAGGTATAGGTATTTAGCTAGGTAAACCTAACCTATCGGGTTGGGTACAAACCTAGTAGGTATTACGATACCTAGTAGGTATTGCGTACCTATTAGGTATTGATTTTTCGTAAACAGAAAGAAAAAGCCTAGAAACCGAGTGCCCTAAGAGCAAGTTATTTAAACTAGATATTAGAAAAGAAACTATATATAAGCCCGATATAAATAAGAGGAGAAAGAGAGTAGTCAAATCGAATGAATAAATATAGAAGAATATATACGCTAGATTATAGCTTGTGATATTTTGAAACTTAAGTACTATAGTCGGCAAATATAGTCGGCAGGTAAACTTTATACAAGCTTAAACCAAGCTCGCTATAATCGTCTTATAGTATCCCGGAGGCACTCTTGCGTAAGCTTGAAGCTTAGGCGTACCGATCGCCTTAGCTCCTCTACCCTATCTCCCTTATTATCGCTAATTGTATCTAAGTTACTAATCCGTTCTATAAGATCTTTTGTCTGCTCTCGGTCTTTACTTAGGATCTCCTATAAAGTTAGAGTACTAAGAAGCGCTTAAGCAGCCTCTATAGCCTCGTAGGCGATAAGAACTCTAGTATTGTACTTATCGTCGCGGTAGCGGAAACGGGATACTATTAGTTTAGAGAATGTTAATACGGAGTATTAGCGATTAAAACGACTTTGGTATCGAGCGATACTGAAATCGCGCTTATACCTAACTCCGGCCGTAGGAATATAGAGAATATCCCGCGCTATTAGTACGAGAGTAGGGTACTTAGGCTTAAGCGAAGACTATATCTTTAGTACCTCGAATAGATCCCCTTTATCTATATTAGCGTCTAGATAGTTAGCAAGCTCGTTACCCTTACGAGTACTACGTCGTTAAGTTTAAGAAGACTCTGTACTCCTACTAAGAGTAAAGTCGATCTAGCCCTTATACCGACTACTTCTACTATATAACTCGTAGGTAGAAGTGCTCGATAATAGACGATAGCTCTTCTCCTACTCTATTCTTAGCTTACCCTCGTAATACTCGTAGTAGCTTTTATCCCCGAAGTTATCGCGTACCTAGAACTTCCGCTTAAGGCAGAGGGTAAGGAGGATACTAATACTATAGTAATCGCCAAATCGATCCTAGGTATCTCGATAATATTTCTTAAGCTTAGCCTAAGCAGCCTCGTATACCTAATATATATCCTTCTTCTAAGGTATCCTCTTATTCTTAAGTCGCTTTATCGCCTCCTCTAGAATATCGAAAAGCTAGTTGTAGTATACGAGGATAAGGTAGATAGTCGGACCTTTCGTTGTTCCGATCGTTGCTATCGCCGCTACGAATAGTTTCGTAAGGTCGATAAGGTACTTAACCCTTTGCTACTCTTCGGAATCGATACCTATATCTTTACTTAGGTCGAGTCGATCGATATAAGATTCGATAACTCTTTGTAGTCTACTAAAGCGATCGAGTATTAACGTTATTAAGGACTACCTTGTCTTTACGTCTTGAACGACCCTTAGGATCCGATCTTAAACGCTATTCTACCGACGGTACTTTACAAATAGCTCCTTCTTTTAAAGCATCTCTTTCTATAGGTCGATAAACTGCTCGAACCTTTAAGAGCTCGAGTTAATAAAGACGCAAAGTTTCCGGATCTAGGGATCGAAATTAGTAAAGGGAATCTCGAGTACCGACTATAATTGCCGACTACGAGAGCCGACTATACTTTAGAAATAGGAAGGTTAATAGGCGATAGGCTATAGAGACTAATCTTACCTTTAGAAGGAGGTAAGGTATACTATTAGCTTAAGGGCGGCTAATCTGCTTACTCTGTTTTCTCTTCCTCTATAATATCTACCGATCTTTCTCGTAATCCTAGTATTCGGAAAGGTCGTTAGTCGGACAGAGCCCTAGGCGGTCGAAAAAGGCCTTTAAGGGAAGCTAGGCAGTATATATAAAGTAGGGAAATCGCTCGGGACGGCTAGCTTAAGTATACTCCGCGATTGCCTCCTCCTTATCCTCTCCTATCTCCGAGTCGGGACTGCTCTCCGTACCTTCCTCTAAGCTCGTTGCTAGCCTCCTAGCCGTTATACCGTACCTCTCTTAACAAGTATCAATCGCTAAAACACTATAGAATATTAGAAGGAAGTAGGAAGAGTAAAGCAAGTAGTCTTATATCGTATTGTATAGGGTCTTATTATTCGAGGTATTGTCGTACGTAATTGTAGTTAATCGGTACTTAATCTCGAACTCTTGTAAGATTTCGAATAGTATCTCTATTAGGCCTCGTCATAGGTTAGGTTAGGTATAGGTTGGGTACAACCCAACGTTAATACCCAACCCCGCAAATAAGGTAGGTACCTAGCTTATAAGCTAGGTACAACCCAACGGAAAAAACCCAATAGGTATACCCAATAGGTATTGCGATAGGTATTACGTAAAACCTCTTCTAGATATAGAATAAACATAGTAAGCGCTTCTAGAACAGTAATAAGCCTCGTATATACCGTACTGCCTGAACTCGCTAACAATAGCTGCCGACCATGCCTGCCGACTACGAGAATTAGGAAAAAGCAAATTAATTCAGGAGTTTACGGTAAGTACTTCGACATCTCCTTCTATAGCTAATAATACCTGCCGACCATACCTGCCGACCACGAAAATTAGAAAAACCAAATCACTTCAGATCTTAGGCTTATAGTAAATGCTTCAACATCTCCTTCTCTAGCCTAGCTAGAACGCGCATCTAGTATTTAAACCGACTTTCGGTTACTATATGCTGCTGCCTTACTCTCTAGGCCTTACGTATCTCTATTCTTCGCTAGGCCGCTTGGAAAGCCGGCTCCGTCCTTATTAATAATAGGGTCCTTAAACAAGTAGCTCCAAGGATAAAGCGAGCTGAAATTTCTGTCTCTAGTCTGTCTCGTTCGGTAATAGGCTCTTCTACAAGTATACTTAGTATCTTGTCGATACTTCCCCTAGCTACGAATTCTTACGTACCCCGATTATTCGCTTGATCTATAGCTACCGTATACGCTGCCCTTGCTATATCCTCTAATTCTGTTATCTCCTCGTCAAACTCCTACTACGACTCCTCTTCTTTATCCTCTCTCTCTATATCTGGTCGACTCTCCTAGAGAGAATTAGGACCCGTCTCCTCCAAATCTGGATAATCGAAAGGATTGTAGTCTTAGCTAAGCGAGATATCTTGATCCTAGGTACCTATATCCTCGTCGCTATACTGAAAATCTGCTTGACTGAGCGGTATACCTAGTTGCCTAAAAGGAAAAT
>NW_016017383.1:5110301-5112742 GCF_000320565.1 Sphaerulina musiva SO2202
CGGCTCCGTCCTTATTAATAATAGGGTCCTTAAACAAGTAGCTCCAAGGATAAAGCGAGCTGAAATTTCTGTCTCTAGTCTGTCTCGTTCGGTAATAGGCTCTTCTACAAGTATACTTAGTATCTTGTCGATACTTCCCCTAGCTACGAATTCTTACGTACCCCGATTATTCGCTTGATCTATAGCTACCGTATACGCTGCCCTTGCTATATCCTCTAATTCTGTTATCTCCTCGTCAAACTCCTACTACGACTCCTCTTCTTTATCCTCTCTCTCTATATCTGGTCGACTCTCCTAGAGAGAATTAGGACCCGTCTCCTCCAAATCTGGATAATCGAAAGGATTGTAGTCTTAGCTAAGCGAGATATCTTGATCCTAGGTACCTATATCCTCGTCGCTATACTGAAAATCTGCTTGACTGAGCGGTATACCTAGTTGCCTAAAAGGAAAATCTGAATTCTCGGAAGCTATCTCCTCGTCTTCTTCTTCTTAGGTATTAACATAATCGAGGAGAGCCTAGAGATATTCATCCTCTGTCGTTAGGGGTACCGTATTATCGTCCTGAGCATTCTCCTTGTTAGCTAGAGGATGACCAGTTTGAACGCTAGGATTAGTATCTGGATCGTATTCCGAGCTCTTATCACCGCTCGAAATCACGATAGTCGCCTGCTTCTTACCGTCTGAATCGTTCAAACCCCTATTATCCTAATCGGCGCTAGGAGGATCTTGATCGTTCCCGTCTGTCTGGCCACCAGTATCTGCATTATCCTAATCGGTACTAGGAGGATCTTGATTGTTCCCGTCTGTCTGGCTACCGGTGTCGCTATTATCCTGATCGGTGCTAGGAGGATCTTGATTGTTCCCGTCTGTCTAGCTACCGGTGTCGCCATTATCCTAATCGGTGCTAGGAGGATCTTGATTGTTCCCGTCTGTCTAGCTACCGGTGTCGCTATTATCCTGATCGGTGCTAGGAGGATCTTGATTGTTGGCGTCTGTCTGGCTACTAGTACCGGTTTAAGTACCCGTTTGAGCGCTAGGGTTATCGGGATCATCTGAGCTCTCGTCTTCGCTTGAGAACGCGGGAGTCTTCTTTCTCTTCTTCGCAGTCGGCTTCTTTAGAGTTAGCTTCGATTTCGTCTTCTTCGTCTTTGATCGAGGCTTATATATCGTACTCGGGTTGACTGGGCTAGAGCTATAGGGAGCAACTACGTAATTGTCTAGCTAGACATTCTACTCCTTCAGCAGCCTACGAAGACATTCGAGATCTTTCGCTATTACTATAACTCGCTTGTAGTAGATAGCGAGAAGATTGGCTAACGAAAAGACTTTCGTCACTATGCTCTCGTACTGTTCCTAGAGGATGCCGAGTGCGCTCGCTTGGATCCGTATAGGGAGGTAGTCTTCGGTAAAAAGGATGATAGCATCCCTAACGATGCGTACGAACGCGAGCTTTAGGATATAGTTTATAACCTCCGTCTGGCATTTTTTGATCTCCTACAAAGCTCCCTCTAAAAGAAATGTTAGTACATGCCGACCACATGTGCCGACTACGTCTGCCGACCAGGTATACTTACTGCCTCTCTTTTTTTGATTTTTCTTTACACCTACGGATAGAAGCCCTTTCCTACCTGTTGCGCTAGGGAGTCTCTTTCTAGATGTTCGTAGTACCTTTCTAGCGATTGAAAGCTTGCGGCGCGCTGCGAGTAACGGCGCTATAACGATAGCAGCAGCAGGCGGTGTAGCAGGCAGAGTAGCAGGCGGAGCAGCAGGCAGAGCAGTAGGCAGAGCAGTAGGCGGAGGCTAGGAGGGGTTGTAGCGGATAGGGGGCGGGGCGGGAGGGGGGGGGTCAACAACCAATGTTAATATCGCAAGTTAGGTTTTTTTGGAAGTAGGGAATACCTTTGAAGGCGGCGGAATTTAGGGTCCAGGGGCGCGACCAATCAGAAGCGAGGGATTCTTTGTCTACGTAGGGTAGGCACCTGCCGTTTTTGGACAATAGAAGTGAGAAATAGTAAAGTGAGATCGCCGGAAATAGGAAATGTTGATATAACGACCGTATAAGCAGTGCCTAGCCCGTGAACAAGAGACCTAGAGATTTATATAGATATGATTAGTACGGGAGACAACATCTTACGGAAGCTCGTTTTCGGGTTATCTTATATATCTGGTACTAATTCTTCAAGTACTAGCCTCGAAAACGATGTCAGGAGTGTATGATCGGCAGACGTAGTCGGCGAATTGCTATAAGATCAAAGCTCGGCACTTGAATTCGCTTCTCCTACGAAGCGCTTCCGAATCCAGCGACAAAGTTTTATGTCCTTCTGTTGTAAGGTTACCCGTTTTGCGTGAATCGCTAGCATATTAGAGACTTCGAACTCCTGTATAAGAAAAGCTTCCGTTGCTTCCTACAAGCAAAGTAGAGCCTTAGCTTGAAAACGGCA
>NW_016017384.1:0-39371 GCF_000320565.1 Sphaerulina musiva SO2202
TAACCCTAACCCTAACCCTAACCCTAACCCTAACCCTAACCCTAACCCTAACCCTAACCCTAACCCTAACCCTAACCCTAACCCTAACCCTAACCCTAACCCTAACCCTAACCCTAACCCTAACCCTAACCCTAACCCTAACCCTAACCCTAACCCTAACCCTAACCCTAACCCTAACCCTAACCGAACCGATAGTATCCTGCTGTATACCTAGTGTGATTGTAACAGTAGACACGCGACGCAGTGAATCTCGCGAGTGCCTGTAATTGTAATAATGCCTTTGTTCGCTATTGCGATTAGTTTGCGTAGATAAATATGTCCGAGCCGGAGATGCTATATAAGCATTGTAGCTTCGGCTTTCTTAACAGTCTTAGATATAATCATTGCTGTAAGTGCAGTCGCTAATAGCTCTAAGGCTAGGTATAGTAGCCCGTTGTAGGAATAGACGTCTGCTAGAACAATGTCTACGCTATCGGTATACTTTATAAACAGTTACTGCCTGTCTGACCTATAAAATACTCCTTTTTGGCGTAGACTCTTAGTTAACAGTAGGTTCGTGCTCAATTCCGGAACGTATAACACCTTGCAGAACCTGACTAGGCGTATACTAGCAGTTGTGTATATCTTGATCTCGATATCTCCGTATCCTACAGTTATAATCTTGCCCTTTCTAATGTTCACTAGGATTACGTATGCCGTGTAGTATACTATATTCTCGCAACTGTTAGTTATATAGTCTGAACAACCTGAATCTATTATCTATAGGGGTGCCTTCTTTGTTGTAGTAAGTGTATGTATGCTTACCGGTAACCGTCAAATTTCCTTAGCAACGTTTGCGTAGGCACCCGCTTCGAAGGTATAGATTAGTAACGGAGGAAGTATGTTTTTGTCGACTACGGCTATAAGCAATTGCCTAGTAATGAAATTATACTTCGGAGCCGGTAGAAGCTTCGGTGTGTCTGTCGCTACGACGTAGGCAGCTAGAGCGTCTTTAAGAAGCTTCTGTTATTGTTTCAACGCCTTCTTTTCGGCTACTATCTTGTCAAATGCCGCCTTCTTTTCGGGGTATTTTTGGTAGCACTCTGATTCGATATAGCGCATCTTTGAGCAATGTGTACACTTTAGGTTAGTACGATTGTTAAGGCGCGTTAGTCGCTGTGTCGTCGTTAGGTGCGTAGTAGCGTTTCTGCGCGCAGTAACGAGTGCTGCCGAGCTCGTACCCTTATTTGTTTAAGCGGTGTTTTCGTCGAGAAGGTCAGTAATACACTTAGCGAGTGTTAATAGCGCTGTCGTCGTGCCCTCAACCTTTCTCAGGTCTTGTCGAACGTTCGCTGTAAACTGTAGGTAGTATTCTCCAACGAGAAATAGAAAGAAGAAAAGACTCTGCTTGTTACCGACCTTGAAGTCTTCAATGTTGTTGAGCTTTATCAATTTACTCTAGTATTGTTCGCAGAAGCGCTCGATCTCTCTGCCGTCGTAGCGTAGCTATATCCATTCAAGATATATTGAATATTCTTAGGACATGCCTTGTTTGCCGTATTGATTGAGCAGATAAGTCCACAAGGTAGAGGCAGTGCTATAAGCTTCTGCGCATTGTTCGGCGATCTAGCTGTCGTAGTTATCGAGGATGTAGGTACGTGATTTCTGCACTTTTGACTCGTGTTTGTCTATACGGTCCTCGTAATCATCGCTGCTTTCAGCGGCGACGAAGGGCATTCCTGTCAAGCTGTCGGCTAATACTGCCGGTCGCTTTAGTGCTTAGGGTTTGATACGGCTATTCGATTCGGATGTAGCAATTATAATCGACTCGAGTTCCTCGCTAACTTCGAGCGTTTCCGACGTCGAGCCCTAAAAGCTAGTACCCTACGCAGTACGTTCGAGAAGACTAGTATGTAGCCTATTAACACAGAGTATATTATCGGACGCTTCTGCGTAGAGATAGAACAACAGCAGCTTACCAATTCGAGTACCGTCGATACTTAGCAGCCTACTAACGAATTCAGTACCCTAAGGACAGTCCGCTCACTCCGACGATTCGTTGAGTATGTTAGCTAATAGGATATGCTACGGTTATTCAAAGGAGAGCTTTCTAAACTGTTGAAAGGTGCTTAGATACAGGCAATCGACGGTATAGAAGCAATTGACGAACTCCGCCGCTTAACCGTCGCAGAAAACGTACGTAGGGCACGCTCTCAGATCAAACGTTCGAGTCTACAGCAAGGAGGTGTTATACTAGCATCTGAGGCACGTGAGATACAGCGAGAGAGAGAAGAGAGTGATTTATACAAGGCACGTAGGGCATTGAAGCGAGCAGAGGAAGCAGAGACAAGAGCGAGGATTGCAGGAATTAACAAGTACGTAAGAGGTACACAACGCGTTGGAGCGTACGTAGCACACCGCAAAGTTATTGTCCACGCCTTCCTACAGGTAATAGACGAATTGGTAGGTGAGACAACGCGTGTAGAATAGGCAGGGTAGTAGGGTAATTCAGTTTTTCGTCAAGACGTGATTTTCGTTAACCCGTGCACTACCGCTTGCGGGGGTGCACTAGGCAACACGGATAGAGCAAGGCGCGAGGTTTATACGACGAGGCTGAAGCCAGAGGCCTCGAGGCTATAGGGTACAGCTAACTGAGAGAGAGAGAGGGAGAGAGAGAGAGACTCCATCCTAATATTTATAGACCTGAATCCTACACTGCTACCCTTCTCCCCCTACCGGATAATCTTGATTACCTCCATTAAGTGACTATGGTTCGCGACCTTACAGCAGAGCCAGACTAGGGTGTCTCGGTGGAGAGGGAGGGCGAGGGGATATCGAGCCGTAGGAACGGGAGCGACGCTAGGAGGTAGGTAACTATTGCGAAGGACGATATAGGCGATAGCAAGCCAGTACCGAAGGGCAAAGCGGACACAGTCCCGAGCCTAGGTAGCGCCAGCTCCGGTACGAGCGACGGCGAGAGCGACGCGGCTGCTATCAACGCCCCCTACGAAGGCACCTGGATCGCGACCTAGCTGACCGATCAAGCTGTATTGGGCGTGCGCGAGCGACGTCGCGAACCCGACCGTATTGCGGCGGCGGAGAGAGGGTAGAGCACCGGGTATGCCTTGCGGAGGGGGCGTAGGAGTGGTATCGATACCGCTGGCGAAGACAAACCAGTTAGGCTGGGCGCTACTGTTAAGGACATTCGCAGGGCGGTAAACTAGAGCCGCATGCTAGGCGTCACTAGTTCTACCCACGATATTGTATAGACTCGCCGTAAGGAGGAGAGTATAGCGGGACGCGACTACGCCGTATACGTAGGCGGAAGCGGCAGTGCTATTCGCAGTACGGATAGGTTCGGCGACGGGGGGGGAGCGAGAGTTGTAGTAGTTGTTCTTCGTAGTATTGGTCGGGAAGGAGGCGCACAACCATAGCGTAGAGAGGTAGTCCAAGGGGAACCCGTAGGCACCCGCAATCGCACAGAATTGCTGAAGGGGTACAAGCCAGGTTGTAACATTGTCGGCGGTACTGATCTGTCTAACCTGCTGCTAAGCATGTAGGTAGGCCTGGTTGAGAGCTTGAGTGGCATGCGCGGCCATCGGAGAGTCTCGGAGAGAGAGAGAGAGAGGGTGTATAGATAGGTGTGTAGGTGTAGGTATATGTATGTAGGCGTGCGTACGTGCGTGCGTGCGTGCGTACGTACGTACGTACGTACGTACGTGCGTGCGTGTGTAAGTGAGTGCGTACGTGTGTACGTGCGTGCGTGCGTGCGTACGTGCGTGCGTGCGTGCGTGCGTGCGTGCGTGCGTGCGTGCGTGCGTGCGAGCGTGTGTTCGAGCGAGCGTATGTTCGAGCGAGCGTATGTTCGAGCAAGCGTGTGTTCGAGCGAGCGTATATACGAGCGGGTGCGTCTGTGCGGGTACGCGTCTGAGCGGGTGCGTCTAAGTGGGGACGTCTGAGCAGGTGCAAATAGGCGTATAGGCAGGTAGGCGGGTGGGCGTGTAGACGTATGCCTGTAACGAAGGAGGGTAATAAGGGAGAGGCGGCGGTTGCGAGCGCAGGAGGTAGAGATCCTGTAATAATAGGCGTCGGCGAGGCAGCAGGCCGCTCTGGGCGCATGTCCGCCCTATACTAAGTGAGGTATACCCGGATGCGGCTTACTTCTACGCTTTGTGCCCTACGCACAATACCAGCGTCACCGGCTTACCGTCTCAGCTGCCCCTTTCACTTAGAAGCACTAGGCGCTAGAGGTAGGGAGGCGGGTAGGCGTATAGGCGTATGCCTGTAACGGGGGAGGGTAATAAGGGAGAGGCGGCGGTTGCGAGCGCAGGAGGTAGAGATCCTGTAATAATAGGCGTCGGCGAGGCAGCAGGCCGCTCTGGGCGTACGTCCGCCCTATACTAAGTAAGGTATACCGGGACCGGATACGGTATGCCGGGACCGGATGCGGCTTACGTTTAGGCTTTGTGCCCCGGGCATATGCTCGCGCAGCCTGTTCGCTATGTTAACTGACCCTTTTA
The DNA here is from genome assembly GCF_000320565.1 of Sphaerulina musiva SO2202. NCBI lineage: Eukaryota > Fungi > Ascomycota > Dothideomycetes > Mycosphaerellales > Mycosphaerellaceae > Sphaerulina > Sphaerulina musiva. The sequence goes on from NW_016017384.1 coordinate 4,500, forward strand.
CTCAGATTTACGCTGCTTATACCCTTTGTTCTGCGCTTGGCAGCCGCCTGTAGCAGGCGTACGTAGGCCCTGTACCAAGTGAATAAAGCGTATCCGGATGCGGCTTACTTGTACGCTTTGTGCCCTGCGCACAATGCTAGCGTTACCTGCTTACCGTATCAACTGCCCTCCTTACTTGCCTGTAGAAGGCGCAGTCAGTCTAGTATACAAAAGGCACGCCTTTCGCTACCCTGCTCCCTCCTATCTACACTTCCAACCGTCGACCCAACCAAGCCTCCACTTCGCTACTCTACCCTTCGAACTACCCTGACCTGACCTGGCCTAACTAAGGTAAGGGCCCCTGTACTGTATCGCCGCTGGAATTGATATCAGCTAACCACTACTAGCTCCTAGGCAGTTTCAACGACCTCTTACTATTATGGCGTCCTCCGAAGCGGCCCCCTTCTCTCTTAGCAAGACGTTCGTAATGCCCTTTGTAGACTGCGCCGTTATGCTACCCAACGTGGTCGATAGTACTACTAGCATTATGGAACGACGCAGGGGTACAGCATACCGAAAGACCGCCGAAAACCAAGATCCTGTCGACTAGCGAACCCTAAGCTGTATCCTGGACTTTGGGGCACGTACCGAAGCTGCCCGCTACTAGGACGCCTATCTCGACGACGACGCCATCGATAGGTTCCTAACGATAATCTGCAAGGACTTGAATCTGAAGGGGAGGAGGGCGGTACTACAGGCCCCTGTTATCGACATTGACAATAAAGGGATACGGGCAATTGAGTGCTCGCCGCTATAGTGGCCAGCTCTAGTAGAAAAGCACCGGTCGGGCGAGATGTCGAGGGCGCTGTAGTTACAGGCGATAAGGTCGAAATTCTATCGTACTAGCGTCCCCGACGCTGATACATTTCTCAAGCTCGATATAGTCTTCTTCCCGCGCTGCAGGCGGGGCCACTAGACCCTTAACGTTATCTTCCCTTCGAAGAAGATGTTCGCGACGCTAAATAGTTTGGCTAACGTTGTGCCGTATACGGGGTTCGAAGCCGAGTTAGTACGCCCTTTCCTAGAGGGCTTCCTCGGTCTACTCTACCGAGAGGATCAGTGGCGCGACACGTTAGAGACCAATCGTCCCGCCGAGTCCTCGTAGTAGCGGAACCCGACCGACTGCGGTACTATCGTATGCATGTGTGCTGTCGCCCTTGCCGCGAAAAAGACTCCGTCGCTACTCTACGTTGGCCGTATAAGGCCGATTCGAGAGGCGATTGCGGGCACCCTAGTATTGGGAGAGTTCGTCGAGGGGCTATGGGAGCTTTGAGGGTAGGGAGGTTGTACTAGATAGTTAGGGGGCAGAGGTTCTGTTTTTTCCCTCGAACCGGCTCGGGCGACGTAATATATCTGCGTAGGCGTATACAATGTCACTAAACGAATTCTATTCTCCCCTATCGATCCTAACCTATCTCTGAAATGTAACCTAGACTGCCCCCGTACCGTAGTCGAGACTTATCTCGTCCGGACTGCCGGCCAACGACTACCGCCCCTCTCGTAACCCGGCCCCGCTAGGACCGCCGGTTTATGTCGCTCTCGTGCGCGGCCCTGCCGCAGAGGGTGCTGCTAGTGCCGTCAGCCCCGCGGGAGCCGAGTGCGGCGTATGCACGACCCTGCCGCCAGTCCTAACGGCGGCCGTCCCTCTAGTGACCGATCCTGCCGGAATAGGACGACTGCCGCCCCTATCGTAACCCGGCCCCGCTAGGACCGCCGGTTTATGTCGCTCTCGTACGCGGCCCTGCCGTAGAAGGTACTGCTAGTGCCGTCAGCCCCGCGGGAGCCGAGTACGGCGTATGCACGACCCTGCCGCTAGTCCTAACGGCGGCCGTCCCTCTGGTGACCGACCCTACCGGAACGGAACGACTGCCGCCCCTCTAGTAACCCGGCCTAGCTAAGACCGCCGGTTTATATCGCTCTCGTACGCGGCCCTACCGCAGAGGGTACTACTGGTGCCGTTAGCCCCGCGGGAGCCGAGTGCGGCGTATACACGACCCTGCCGCCAGTCCTGACGGCGGCCGTCCCTCTGGTAACCGACCCTACCGGAATAGGACGACTGCCGCCCCTATCGTAACCCGGCCCCGCTAGGACCGCCGGTTTATGTCGCTCTCGTACGCGGCCCTGCCGCAGAGGGTGCTGCTGGTGCCGTCAGCCCCGCGGGAGCCGAGTGCGGCGTATACACGACCCTGCCGCTAGTCCTAACGGCGGCCGTCCCTCTAGTAACCGACCCTACCGGAATAGGACGACTGCCGCCCCTCTGGTAACCCGGCCCGGCCAAGACCGCCGGTTTATGTCGCTCTCGTGCGCGGCCCTGCCGCAGAGGGTGCTGCTGGTGCCGTCAGCCCCACAGGAGCCGAGTGCGGCGTATACACGACCCTGCCGCCAGTCCTGACGACTGCCGCCCCTCTAGTGACCCGGCCTTGCTAGGACCGCTAGTTTGTGTCGCTCTCGTGCCCGGCCCTGCCGCGGAGGGTGCTGCTGGTACCGTCAGCCCTGCGGGAGCCGAGTGCGGCGTATATACGACCCTGCCGCCAGTCCTGACGGCGGCCGTCCCTCTAGTGACCGACCCTGCCGGAATAGGACGACTGCCGCCCCTATCGTGACCTGGCCCCGCTAGGACCGCCGGTTTATGTCGCTCTCGTGCGCGGCCCTGCCGCAGAGGGTGCTGCTAGTGCCGTTAGCCCCGCGGGAGCCGAGTGCGGCGTGTGCACGACCGTCCTGCTATTAAGAAGGCCGTACGGGACACGAGGCCGCTACCGGCCGGCTAGCGAGGTTACGGCTCCTCGCTAGCAGTACCGAGTGCAATACCTAATGCTCGAGCCGCAACCCGGACCGCCTGGATAGCGTCGCCGCCGCCGAACTTGGTCTTGCCTCCGAGCTAGTCGATATACTTTTCCCGGGTGTCGAAAGTACGGCCGTACTCCTGCTTGAGCCATTCGTACTTGCGAGCGCTTCCGTCCGCGAATACGGCTACGGCCGTAGGGATAACGACGTCCGGATACAGGCAGGAACCGCTATCGGTAACCCGCTTACATACAGACTGCGGTTGGTAGCAGTAGAAGCAGACCACGTATCGCGGGAGCCACTGCTAGCGGTTACGCCGGATAGCTTCTGTCTTGTAGTAGAGGACGCGGTTTCTCTTACGACACTCGTTGAATTTGTGCAGTGCGTGCTCGCCTGCTACGAGACAAAACGCGCACCGGCCTAGGAGCGCGGCGAGGGTGCGCCGGTAGCTGTCGAGTTCGGCGACGGAACGACGGGAGGCGTCGTCGAGGAGTAGGCTAGCGGCGCGGAAGCTCGGCGGTTGGGAGGGCGAGGAGGGAAGGGCGATCGAGACCGAACTGCGCGGAGTATATACTCCAGACGCGGCAGTAGAGTGCGGTCGACTAGGCGGTGAGAATACGCGAGCGGCTAAGGGGGAGGACGCTACGGTGCCCGACGACGGGGGACCGGTACGGGGCGAGGACGGTCGATAGTACGGAGGCGCTGCCGGATCTACTACGCCCGTAGCCGAGGGGGTCGAGACGCGAACCTGCGTAGGGGGAGGCCGGGGCGGCGGTAGGCATACGCAGCAGAGCTCGTCGACCTCTCCGCATGCCTGCTCCCGCCGTTCCTCAGCGCATTCCGGGCAGGCGTCCTTGTCGATCCCCTTCCCTATACAGCCGTGCTGCTTGACGCTCTGGGCGTTTAGGTGCTAGCGGATCGTTAGCCGCAGGCATTGTTGAGCGGCGAGGTAGCGATCTATAGCGACCCGTTCTCGCTAGCGGATTATATCGTAGTCGAGCAGCCCGTACGACGCATCTCCGTCGCATTCTACGCTAGCATCCTGTCCCGGTGCCCAGTCGCCGGGCAGCAGGACGTAGGCATACGCGGTACGGAGGTTACGACCTGCTCGCCCAACTTGCTAGAGGTAGCTAGTAAAGGCCGTAGGGGCGCCGACGTGGACGATATAGCGGATATTAGGCCGGTCGAAGCCCTCTGCGAGGGCGGCAGTAGCGACTAGGACGGTACTGCCTCCGTCTCCTATCCAGCGGTCGAGGATAGCTAACTTGTCCTCCTCGTTGCTAGAGTAGGACGTATAGGCCTCGTAGTCGAGACGTCCGGCAAGCTCGGCGGCCTCGGCGCGGGTATTGCTATAGACCAGGATACGATCGTACGACCGCTGGAACTTAGGGTGTTCCTGGGCGTAGAGAATGCGGGAGCATGCCTAGCTATACAGCTCGTCGGCCGGTTCGGGACAGCGCTCGATAGTGTACACGACTTGGGGGCAGTTACAGTCTATACGCAGGATCGTAGGGATAGCGAGGCAGTTGTGCCGGCGAAAGTCGGCCTCTATGCTAGGGGGGAGCATACCGGTAAGGTAGAGGAACTGGGTACGGAGACGGCGGAGCTCGGAGGCCGCGTTCATTACCGGGCGGTACTCGAGGGCAGCAATGGTTAGGTGGGCCTCGTCGATTACCACTCGGTCGAGCTGGCCGTCCGCAACGAGGCCCTGCGCGTATTCTATAAAGTCTCGCGTACTGGCGGCTTCGATACTAACGAGGACGACGGGCGCACGCTGGCGACTCCTAGGCGCCCAGACCGAGTGGTCCAGTTTGAGGGAGCGAAGGCGGTATACTATATCAGCGCGGAGGGAGATAAGAGGTAGGATAACGACCGTAGTGCCTGCGGTATAGAGTGACGCGGGGAGCATAAACAGCAGGCTCTTGCCAGCCCCTGTAGGCATAACGACGACAATCTCCTCTGCCCCCCCTAGGATCGTACGCAGCGCTGCGAGCTGTTGTACGGAGCGCCATTTGAAGTCGGCAATGCCGGTGAGGCGACGGGCCGCGGCGAGCAGCGTAGCGCTATCGTCGTCCTTATGCACTCGGGTCCTCTTCAGGCGGACGGCGAGGTCGGGCTCGACTTGCGGCTCGTTGCTCGGCATATCGAAGAGGCGATCGAGGTCCTAGTAGTCCTGCTACGCATCCGACGCCTTACGGCCTACGACGAGGAGCCCGTCCTATAGGCCGGCGCTAAAATGGACCTGGTTAGCATATCGGTGGTGTGCTGTCCAGAGTGTATGGTTCCGCTGGCGGGCGAGGACGGCTTCCATATCGTCCTCGTCCTCGTCCTCGCCCTCGCCCTCGCCCTCGCCTTGGTCCGGACCGAGATCGAACGTAGAGCGTAACCCTGCGAGATAGGTTTTAACAATCCCGACCGTTAACTGTCGCCAGGTAAACACCGAGAGCGGCGGTCCTGCCGCTCGGGAAGTAGCATTACGGAGGACGGTGCTTAGACGTTCGGCGGGCCAGCGCTTCCCGTAGCTCTCCTACAGGTAGGCCGACTGCTCGTACGTAGAGGACGTATGCTTGCCGAGGATGTATCGCAGAGGCTGTACGTAGCAGAGGTAATCCAGGACGAGGTTCGACACCGCCGGGTAGAGGAAGCGGACGTTCTGCTTTAGTTGCCCGGTAATAGCGAGGCCCTTGTAGTACCGTACGTAAATGACTACGCGGCGTTGGTAGATAGCGATGGACCGAGGCGACATCGTATTCGACTACGTCATCGACATAAATTCGGACGCGCGTAGCGGCTAGCCGCCGGTAAGGTAGATCAGGGCCGCGAGGTGCTCTAGGAACATCTGTACCTCGGCCTCGTATAAGGATAGGGCGTTATCGGCCTAGCGGATCTCCTTCCTAGATCCCTCGACGAAGGGCTCGATACCGGTGTCGAGGATAGCGCGGAGCGCGAAGGGCTGTGTATGCGTGATAAGATGCTCGTTGGCGCGGTGGCGCGTAAAGTCGAAGCCAGGCGTCGAGTTGCCAATATCATCCTACAGCCGGTCGGCCGTTATCGGGAGAGGGGTCCGGCCGCCGAGGAGGGTGCGATAGAGGACGTGCTAGGCGTTACGGTACGCCCTCCGGATAACGGCTCCAATACGGCTCATATCGTAGCTTACGCCGCGGTAGCAGGCGACCGTGCTGCTCTCCTAGCTCATATAGTGGCGGGAGACGGTAGAGCGCGTATAGTACATCAACTGCCTCCGGAGACGGACGACCTCGCCTACTGCCGTCTCTCCGGAGGGGGATAGATAGTTGCTAGCTACGGTGCGGATAGCATCGGTCAATTGGTCGGGGCGGAAGGCGCGGCGACAGGCGTCGAAGACGACGAGTTAGGTAATCCAGATAATAGCGGATAGGTAACTCGTATAGTTGTGCGGCTCGATCTAGGCGCCTGTACTAGGTAAGATAGCGAGCATCGCGCTGAAACTAACGAGCGGCGACACGAAGGCCGAGTAGCCTGCCGTCTCGTCCCGGATCAGGCCTATAAGCAGCGAGATCGTCTGACCTAGGACGTCGATGTCCTCCGCGGAGTAGTCTCCGCGCTCGTCGAGGGCGGCCTGCAGCGCCTGCTATGCCCTTTAGGCTAGCGGGCTAGCGCGAATAACGGTGCCGGGGTTAACGGAAGGGGCGGTAAAGTGACCAGTACCGAACAGGACGCGGGCGGCGTAGCAGACGAGCTGCTTGGCTATAGTATAGTATCTGCGAAGGGTGTCTACCTCCTTGCCGACGCGGAAGGGCTTTGCGCTACCCTCTAGCGCCTACGGAACTAGCGCTATACGGCCGGGGACGGAGAGGCAGCAAGCTGGGCCCGGTCGAGCGGCGTCGTACGCTCGACCTAGAGCGGTGTCGAGGTAGGAGAGGACGGCGGCGAGGAACGGCTCGCTGCTGGCCGAAGGAGGGGGAAGCGCGTACGAGGCCTTAATCTCCTCGCGATCGAGCTCGGCGAGGTGTACGAGAATGCCTATCGAAGAGACCTAGTCCTCGAGCGTCGACCGGTGCCCAGACGCAGAGCTTACCCTCTGGAGGGCAGCGTCTCTTTCCCGGTAGCGCAGCTTCAGAAGCTCGAGTTCCGTAGCGACAAAGGACTCGCGATTGTCGGCGCCGCGCTTACGCGGCAGCGGCGGCTCTCCGTCGTCCTCTCTCGTCGTCTCCTGGAATCGTACCTCGGTGTTGGTCTTCTACTTATAGGCCTAGAAGAGCGTCTGGTAGGAGACACCGACCCTCTATTAGCCATTCGGGATCTGTTTCAACTGCGTCCTCTTATTGCTAGCCTTGCTCTGGACGACTATGCTATGGTTCTCTACCGAATAGTCCCGGATAGCTTGGTACGTTTGGTATACCCGGCTATATACTCTCCCGTCCGACGACCGGTAGTTGTATACGAATCTAGTGTAGATAGGAATCCCGGGAACAGGCTCGTCGGCGGCGGTAGGGTAGATAACGTCCTCGGGGCGGTATGCGAGGTTAGGAAGGGTCGCGACGGCCTCGATGACTTGACGTCGACACTCGAGGTCTAGAGATTTGTGTTTCCGGAGGAGGTAGGTCGAAACGCCCTCGGGGACGACGGCGTGCTCGCACCGATTGCATACGAGGATACGGCGGTCGGGAAGGTAAGTGAACACCTGGGCGAGGGCGTCTATTGTACGGCGTTAAGGATCGAGAGGAGAGGCGATAGGGCGTAGGCGAGGTCGTTTAGTACGGCTCGAGGGGGAGTGAGCGTAGGGAGTCGGAGAGGAGGGATATAGCGCCCGGCAGGCTGCTGTCTACAATAGTAGCTTTAATAGCGCTAGGGGACGACGACCTATAGCTATTGCTCCAGCGCCGGCGCCCTCCTAAGGGATGTAGGATTGTCGCCTGGTCGTTGGGTACGGGTTAGCTATCGTCTGTCTGTAACAAACTTTGCGATCTATCTCCTGTTAGTAGGGAGTAGATCTCCAGCGAGCGACACGTACGCCGTACCGACCAGTCCAGTAAGGATCTAGCGATCCCTAGGGGACTAGTAGGAGCAGCTCGAGATCTTATCGGCTATAGGGTAGGCGACTGCGACTAGGCGCGGTACCGCTGTAGGATGCTTAGAGAAATAATAGTAGCAACTTGGGAATCTATACTAGGTCGTACGAGGATAGAGTGCTGTACCCGTCCTATATCGAGCGAGCGAGGGCCTATAGGGTGAGTATAGTGCTCGGATCAGTAAGGCCGTACTCCCCCCAGCCTCGTAGTCCTTCTTAGTATAGGGCAAGGGTAGATTTCTACCTGTAGTGCGACGACGCTAGCCAGCGAAGTTCGTTCGGGGCAGGTCCGGCGGTAGTCCCGGTAGTAGCAGTGCGGGTATCCTATTGTAACGACTAACGACAGGGCGAGCGACCGTATGTCCGGCACTGTCGCCGATTGCTTCCTTCGAGGCGAGGCCCTCAGCTGGTCCCCTAGTAGGTAATCTCCTAGCGACGACGCCAATAGAGGGCTTCCTAACCCGATAGCGATCGAGCGAATCTTCTCGGGGGGATTCGAATCGAGGAGGGCGGGAGCTAGGACGATTGGCGGCAAGCGATATACTAGGCTACTAAGAGGAGGAAAGAGAGGATGTATACTATAGCTCTTCGGCCAGCTGCCCTTCTCGACGCCCTTCTTCGAGCTTGCGCAATAGTAGGATGTCGACGCCCGACGCCGATACGACCGCCGTACTCCTATATAACCCGGCCGACGCGACGACGGGGACGCAGCTAGATAGGGTCTACGCTGCGAACGCGGGAGACCTCAAAGCCCGGCTAGCGTACATCCTAAGGCAGGACGTAGTAGATTAGCTAGGACGGACGTCGTCGGAGGGGATAGAGGGTACGCTCTTAGAGCGCCTGCGTTGTGAGGAGGATACGCGACCGCCGGAGGAGAGGTTGTGCGAGATCCTAGGCGAATTTGGGGACTATCTAGAAGGCGCGCAGAATACGATTGTATATCTGTTCTAGTATGCGCTATTCGAACTTCGGCTGGACGCAATCCCCGGTAATAGGCGACGGAAGCTTCCAGGACTGCTCGCGACTCTAGATAATGCTGAGATCTTGCGACTGAACCTGACGCTAGGGCTATCGACGATTTCTACGAAGCTCGGGAGCTTGCGGATTATCGACGCGGCCTGGGGCAAAGACTGGTAGGACAAGTTGCGGCCCGAGACGCAGACAATAGCAGCTTCTCCGAAGGCGGCGTCGAAGCGACTGTTATATGCTATCGCAGCGAACTGCAAGCAAGGCTTTACTATCGACGCGGCGCAGGACGCATGGTTGAAGGCGCGCGATACTAGACTTAACCCAGAGCGACGTACGCGTACAGGCAGTCGGGCGCCGCTAGATAAGCGTATAATCGTATCTGACGTTGCCGTATTAAATGCGCGTAGTGGCTAGGGAGCACTCCGTCGGACGGCGGAGGCATTTATGCCTGAGCTACAGGAGGACAAGGTTATACTACGAGTGGTAGGCAACTAGGCAGCTTCGGCGAGAGGGCGCGGTAAGGCTGGTAGCGGAGGAGGGGTCGGGCGGCGGAAGCGCAAGAGGGCAGACAATGTGAGGGCGGGTAGAATTGGGGACGAGGAGGAGGAGGAGGAGGGCGAGGAGGATGGGGACGTTAACGGCGAGGAGGGAGGTAGGCTAGCGGGCGGCCGGCGTTCACGTTCGCGTTCAGGTCGGCATTCCCGGTCGCATTCTAACGTAGGATCCTATTCGCAGGAACAGGACGAGGGCGGTGCAGCCGACGAGCGACGGGTATATAAGAGGGTCCGCGTCGTACAGAGGCTACAAATGTTCCTCGGCTGCGCGACTTGGGAGCGGGAGGGCTGGTATTGTAGCAGATGTCGGCGTTCGACCAAGGAGATGCTCGACGACTGTCTCGGGCCCCTCTATGCTGCTTTTTCATGTCTCGATCGGAAGCACTGCTATCGGGAGTCGGGCGAGGAGGAGGGCGGGGAGGAGGAGGGCGGACAACAGAGTCCCGTAGGGTCACTCCTAGATATAGAGGCGCCCCCGACGACCGAGCAGGAGGGTAAGGAAGAGGACGACGAGGACGAGCGGATCCGGGACACGCAAGAGTGCCCTCGGGCCGGGCAGGAGAGGAGGGAGGCGAGGCGGGGGGGAGGGCAGGGAGGGCGGCGGGTACGCGATGACGACGACAGGAGGTAGATGTTCTAGGGGACTCTCGAGTAGGAGGCGAGGCGTCGTCGAGTAGGAGGGAGAGGGGAGGGGCAGTTCGGGAGGATAAGAGGACACTATGTGAACGTAGAGATAGAGATAGGCAGACTCGACCAAATGCGACGACCGTACGGTCAGATGCCCGGCAGATAGAGGCACGATGTAATAGTAGACCGTACTTTGCCCGGAGGGCTAGAGGGGGCGGTAGGTATCTCCCGAGACGGCCTGTACTGTATAATGTAGTTAGTAGCCGTCGACGGAGACACTACGCGTACGATAGGGTAGAGAGCGCGAAGGCCTATGCGAGGAGGATAAGGATAGTCTAGGCCTGCAGTAGAGCGACGCCCTTCCTCTCGAGCCGCGCCTTCTAGATTAGGGTTAGGAAGGTATACCTCCTAGCTTCTACGGCCTCGGGGCGTCGAGGGCGACGTCGGACCCTCTATCTCCTTACGATATAGGTATAACAAATATACGATCGGCCTAGCTATAGCCTTTCTATTCGCAATATACGCTAGCTGCCTTAATTGTAGTCGACGTAGCTCGGTAGGTATAGAGAGGCTATATAGGAGGATAGGTCTCGGTCGAGCAGTTAGGGTAAGGGTTACAACAGATCGATTCGAGACGAGCGACAGTATACAAGACACTGTCTGTCTCTATTCCTGTATCTCGAGGGATCTCCTACGAGAGCAGTACTAGAAAAATAAGGAGGGGCGGTCTCTATTCTAGAGAGGACGGGTATCGAGACAGCGCAACGGAGGGCTGCTAGATATAGTATTTATTGTAGGATATAATAATATATCGTTCCTCTAGGGCTCGACAGGTTCAACGTTAAGCGGGTGCTTCCTCGTCGATAGAACGGTGCTATACAATACGTACGCGATATATCGATGCTACTATTAGAGAACTACCTCTCTGCTACTATTGTAGACTATACAACCCGCGTCGGAGGAGGTTCTGTTGTCGTTGCTACAGCCTTTCAAGGCAGATAGACGAGCTCGTACCGTTCCCTTCGGAAGCTGTATTATACGCCGGTTCTAGAGCTACCTACGACCGTAGGAATTATAACAGATTCCGGGTTAATATCTCTCGGGCCCTATAGTTCTAGCTGGTGATAGCCTAGGAGCGTCGATTGCTGCTAGGGAGCGTACTGGTAGTACTAGCTATATAGCCAGCGGAGTACGACGGGCTGCTTCTATACCTCTGTCCTACGTGCTTGCTATCGCCGTCGTCGCTTAGAGGTAGACTGCGACTACCTACGAGCATCCTATCTGGATTACCTCTTCGAGGGAGTCCGGCGGAGGGCGACCTAGGTACCTTACCTGTCCGCGCGGAGTAGTCGCTGTATGCTCCCTCCTCCTCGAGAGACCGGGAGCCAACGCGCCTGCGGTCGGGGGGGTACGGCGACACCTGCCCTGCCCTCGCGCTGTCGCCTGTCTCCTTCGCGTAGCCGTAGGGCTCCGGTTATACAGCAGTCGTCGCAACGGGTAGACATCTAGGGCCGCCGGGGGCGTTGCGACGGGCAGAGGTCTACGGGCGGGCGGGTCCCTCTCTGTCTCCATCTGTATCTCTATCTCCATCTCCATCTCCGTCTGTATCTCCATCGCTATGTCTATCTCAATCTGGATCTCTATGTCTATCTCCGTCTCTATGTCCATCTCTATGTCTATCTCTGTCTCTATCTCTATCTCTATCTCTAACTCTACCTCCATCTGACGGGTGGATATCTAGGGCGGCCGGGGTCGTCGCGACGGGTAGAGATCCACGCGATCTCTATCTCGATCTTACGGGTAGATATCTATCCATCTCTATCTCTATCTCTGTCTCTATGTTACGGGTAGTACGAGGAGGACAAAGCGAAGAATAGAGCTCTAGTAGGCGGCTATCTGATCGGACGGCACCCGGAATATAATAAGCTTGTTAGGAGTACGACGGTAAGTAACCGGCTTTGCTTCATATTCTCGGAGAATAAGTATAGCAGTACTACTGCAATCCTTAAGGACTTGAGCGGCAACGGTACGTAGATAAATAACTAGTTGGTCGGACGTAATAAGAGACGTAAGCTTCAGGATAGAGACGAGATATCTATTGTCAGCGAAGCCAACTTTATCTTCAAATACCTTCGGAAGATTAAGGACGGAAGCGGGTTCCGACAGCAATACACAATACAAGAGCAGCTCGGCAAAGGGCATTGTACAATAGTAGTGTATCTCTGTGTTAAGAGGTGTAATAGTATACAATTCGCTGTTAAGAAGTTTGAGAAGCGGAGCGGCTATCTAGGGCGGCCGGGGTCGTCGCGACGGGGAGAGATCTACGCGATCTCTATCTCAATCTTACGGGTAGATGTCTATCTATCTCCATCTCGGTCTCTGTCTCTATATCACGGGTGGATATCCATCTATCTCTATCTCCATCTCCGTCTCCATCTCACGGGTGGATATCCATCCATCTCCATCTCCATCTCTGTCTGTATCTTACGGGTAGATGTCCATCTATCTCTATCGCCATCTCTGTCTGTATCTTACGGGTAGATATCCATCCGTCTCTATCTCTATCTCTGCCTCCATCTTACGGGTGGATATCCATCCATCTCTATCTCGGTCTCTGTCTCTGTATCACGGGTGGATATCCATCTATCTCTATCTCCGTCTCTGTCTATATCTCACGAGTGGATATCCATCCGTCTCCATCTCTATCTCCATCTCCATCTTACGGGTGGATATCCATCCATCTCCATCTGCATCTCCATCTCCATCTCCATCTCACGGGTGGATATCCATCCATCTCTATCTCCATCTCCATCTCTATCTCCATCTCCATCTCTATCTTACGGGTGGATATCCATCCATCTCCATCTCCATCTCCATCTCCATCTCCATCTCCATCTTACGGGTGGATATCCATCCATCTCTATCCCCATCTCCATCTCCATCTCCATCTCCATCTCTCCATCTCCATCTCCATCTCTCTATCTCCATCTCTATCTCCATCTGACGGGTGGATATCCAGGGCTGCCGGGGTCGTCGCGACGGGTAGATATCTACGCGCGGGCGCGTCCATCTCTATCTCCATCTCACGGGTGGATATCCATCCATCTCCATCTCCATCTCCATCTCCATCTCCATCTGACGGGTGGATATCCAGGGCTGCCGGGGTCGTCGCGACGGGTGGATATCCACGCGCGGGCGCGTCCATCTCCATCTCCATCTCACGGGTGGATATCCATCCGTCTCTATCTCTATCTCTGCCTCCATCTTACGGGTGGATATCCATCCATCTCCATCTCGGTCTCTGTCTCTGTATCACGGGTGGATATCCATCTATCTCTATCTCTATCTCCGTCTCCATCTCACGGGTGGATATCTATCCATCTCCATCTCGATCTCTGTCTGTATCTTACGGGTGGATGTCCATCCATCTCCATCTCTATCTCCGTCTCTGTCTCTATATCACGGGTGGATATCCATCCATCTCCATCTCCATCTCCATCTCTCCATCTCCATCTCACGGGTGGATATCCATCCATCTCCATCTCCATCTCTATCTCTCCATCTCCATCTCTATCTCCATCTCTATCTCTATCTCCATCTCCATCTCCATCTCTCCATCTCCATCTCCATCTCCATCTCCATCTGACGGGTGGATATCCAGGGCTGCCGGGGTCGTCGCGACGGGTGGATATCCACGCGCGGGCGCGTCCATCTCCATCTCCATCTGACGGGTGGATATCCAGGGCGGCCGGGGTCGTCGCGACGGGGAGAGATCTACGCGATCTCTATCTCAATCTTACGGGTGGATATCCATCTATCTCCATCTCGGTCTCTGTCTCTGTATCACGGGTGGATATCCATCTATCTCTATCTCCATCTCCGTCTCCATCTCACGGGTGGATATCCATCCATCTCCATCTGCATCTCCATCTCCATCTCCATCTGACGGGTGGATATCCAGGGCCGCCGGGGTCGTCGCGACGGGTGGATATCCACGGGCGCGCACGGGCGCGTCGCGTCCGGGGCGGGCGCGACGGTCCCGGGACGGAGCGTCCGACGTCGGACGCTCCGGTCCTATATGCAGGTAGATTAGGGCCGCGAGGTACTCTAGGAACATCTATACCTCGGCCTCGTATAAGAATAAGGCGTTATCGGCCTAGCGGATCTCCTTCCTAGATCCCTCGACAAAGGGCTCGATACCGGTATCGAGGATAGCGTAGAGCGCGAAGGGCTATATATACGTAATAAGATACTCGTTAGCGTAGTAGCGCGTAAAGTCGAAGCTAGGCGTCGAGTTGCTAATATTATCCTATAGCCGGTCGGCCGTTATCGGAAGAAGGGTCCGGCCGCCGAGGAGGGTATAATAGAGGACGTACTAGGCGTTACGGTACGCCCTCCGGATAATAGCTCTAATATAGCTTATATCGTAGCTTACGCCGCGGTAGTAGGCGACTATACTACTCTCCTAGCTTATATAGTAGTAGAAGACGGTAGAGCGCGTATAGTATATTAACTATCTCTAGAGACGAACGACCTTGCTTACTACTATCTCTCCGGAAGGGAATAGATAGTTACTAGCTATAGTATAGATAGTATCGGTCAATTAGTCGGAGCGGAAGACGCGGCGATAGGCGTCGAAGACGACGAGTTAGGTAATCTAGATAATAGTAGATAGGTAACTTGTATAGTTGTATAGCTCGATCTAGGCGCCTATACTAGGTAAGATAGCGAGTATTATACTAAAACTAACGAGCGGCGATACGAAGGCCGAGTAGCCTACCGTCTCGTCCTAGATTAGGCCTATAAGTAGCGAGATCGTCTAACCTAGGATATCGATATCCTCTATAGAGTAGTCTCTACGCTCGTCGAGAGCGGCCTATAGTGCCTACTATACCCTTTAGGCTAGTAGGCTAGCGCGAATAACGGTACCGGGGTTAATAGAAGGAGTAGTAAAGTAACTAGTACCGAATAGGACGTAGGCAGCGTAGTAGACAAGCTGCTTAGCTATAGTATAGTATCTATAAAGGGTATCTACCTTCTTACCGACGTAGAAAGGCTTTACGCTACCCTCTAGCGCCTACGGAACTAGCGCTATATAGCTAGAGATAGAGAGGTAGTAAGCTAGGCCTAGTCGAGCAGCGTTATATACTCGACCTAGAGTAGTATCGAGGTAGGAGAGGACGGTAGTAAGGAACGGCTCGCTACTAGCCGAAGGAGAGGGAAGCGTATACGAGGCCTTAATCTCCTCGCGATCGAGCTCGGCGAGGTATACGAGAATACCTATCGAAGAGACCTAGTCCTCGAGCGTCGACCGGTACCTAGATATAGAGCTTACCCTCTAGAGGATAGCGTCTCTTTCCTAGTAGTATAGCTTTAGAAGCTCGAGTTCTATAGCGATAAAGGACTTGTAATTATCGGCGCCGCGCTTATACGGTAGCGGCGGCTCTCTATCGTCCTCTCTCGTCGTCTCCTAGAATCGTACCTCGGTATTAGTCTTCTACTTATAGGCCTAGAAGAGCGTCTAGTAGAAGATACCGACCCTCTATTAGCTATTTGGGATCTGTTTTAACTACGTCCTCTTATTGCTAGCCTTGCTCTAGACGACTATACTATAGTTCTCTACCGAATAGTCCTAGATAGCTTAGTACATTTAGTATATCTAGCTATATACTCTCCTATCCGACGACCGGTAGTTATATACGAATCTAGTATAGATAGGAATTCTAGGAATAGGCTCGTTAGCGGCAGTAGGGTAGATAATATCCTTAAGGCGGTATACGAGGTTAGGAAGGGTCGCGACGGCCTCGATAACTTAATGTCGATACTCGAGGTCTAGAGATTTGTATTTCCGGAGGAGGTAGGTCGAAACGCTCTTAGGGACGACGGCGTACTCGTACCGATTATATACGAGGATACGGCGGTCGGAAAGGTAAGTAAATACCTAGGCAAGAGCGTCTATTATACAGCGTTAAGGATCGAGAGGAGAGGCGATAGAGTATAGGCGAGGTCGTTTAGTACGGCTCGAAGGGGAGTAAGTATAGGAAGTCGGAGAGAAGAGATATAGCGCCCGGTAGGCTACTGTCTATAATAGTAGCTTTAATAGCGCTAGAGGACGACGACCTATAGCTATTGCTCTAGCGCCGGCGCCCTCCTAAGGGATATAGGATTGTCGCCTAGTCGTTAGGTATAGGTTAGCTATCGTCTGTCTATAACAAACTTTATAATCTATCTTCTATTAGTAGGGAGTAGATCTCTAGCGAGCGATACGTACGCCGTACCGACTAGTCTAGTAAGGATCTAGCGATTCTAAGAGTACTAGTAGGAGTAGCTCGAGATCTTATCGGCTATAGGGTAGGCGACTACGACTAGGCGCGGTACCGCTATAGGATACTTAGAGAAATAATAGTAGCAACTTAGGAATCTATACTAGGTCGTATAAGGATAGAGTACTATACCCGTCCTATATCGAGCGAGCGAGGGCCTATAGGGTAAGTATAGTACTCGGATTAGTAAGGCCGTACTCCTCCTAGCCTCGTAGTCCTTCTTAGTATAGAGCAAGGGTAGATTTCTACCTATAGTACGACGACGCTAGCTAGCGAAGTTCGTTTAGAGTAGGTCCGGCAGTAGTCCCGGTAGTAGTAGTATAGGTATCCTATTATAACGACTAACGATAGGGCGAGCGACCGTATATCCGGTACTATCGCCGATTACTTCCTTTAAGGCGAGGCCCTTAGCTAGTCCCCTAGTAGGTAATCTCCTAGCGACGACGCTAATAGAGGGCTTCCTAACCTAATAGCGATCGAGCGAATCTTCTTAGAAGGATTCGAATCGAAGAGGGTAGAAGCTAGGACGATTAGCGGCAAGCGATATACTAGGCTACTAAGGGGAGGAAAGAGAGGATATATACTATAGCTCTTTAGCTAGCTGCCCTTCTCGACGCCCTTCTTCGAGCTTACGTAATAGTAGGATATCGATACCTAACGCCGATACGACCGCCGTACTCCTATATAATCCGGCCGACGCGACGACGGAGACGTAGCTAGATAGGGTCTATACTACGAACGTAGGAGACCTTAAAGCCCGGCTAGCGTATATCCTAAGGTAGGACGTAGTAGATTAGCTAGAACGGACGTCGTCGGAGGGAATAGAAGGTATACTCTTAGAGCGCCTACGTTATAAGGAGGATATACGACCGCTAGAGGAGAGGTTATACGAGATCCTAGACGAATTTAGGGACTATCTAGAAGGCGCGTAGAATACGATTATATATCTGTTCTAGTATACGCTATTCGAACTTCGGCTAGACGCAATCTCCGGTAATAGGCGACAGAAGCTTCTAGGACTGCTCGCGACTCTAGATAATACTAAGATCTTATAACTAAACCTAACGCTAGGGCTATCGACGATTTCTACGAAGCTCGGGAGCTTGCGGATTATCGACGCGGCCTAGGGCAAAGACTAGTAGGACAAGTTACAGCCCGAGACGTAGATAATAGTAGCTTCTCCGAAGGCGGCGTCGAAGCGACTATTATATACTATCGTAGCGAACTACAAGCAAGGCTTTACTATCGATACGGTATAGGACGTATAGTTAAAGGCACGCGATACTAGACTTAACCTAGAGCGACGTACGCGTATAGGCAGTCGGATACCGCTAGACAAGCGTATAATCGTATCTAACGTTGCCGTATTAAATACGCGTAGTAGCTAGAGAGCACTCCGTCGGACGGCGGAGGCATTTATATCTAAGCTATAGAAGGACAAGGTTATACTACGAGTAGTAGACAACTAGATAGCTTCGGCGAGAGGGCGCGGTAAGGCTAGTAGCGGAGGAGGGGTCGGGTAGCGGAAGCGTAAGAGGATAGACAATATAAGGGTAGGTAGAATTAGGGACGAGGAGGAGGAGGAGAAGGGCGAGAAGGATAGGAATATTAACGGCGAGGAGGGAGGTAGGCTAGTAGGTAGCTAGCGTTTACGTTCGTATTTAGGTCGGCATTCCCGGTCGTATTCTAATATAGGATCCTATTCGTAGGAATAGGACGAGGGCGGTATAGCCGACGAGCGACGGATATATAAGAGGGTCTACGTCGTATAGAGGCTACAAATATTCCTCGGCTACGCGACTTAGGAGCGGAAGGGCTAGTATTATAGCAGATATCGGCGTTCGACTAAGGAGATACTCGACGACTATCTCGGGCCTCTCTATACTACTTTTTTATATCTCGATCGGAAGTACTACTATTAGAAGTCGGGCAAGAAGGAGGACAGGGAGGAGGAGGGTAGATAATAGAGTCCCGTAGAGTTACTCCTAGATATAGAGATACCTCCGACGACCGAGTAGGAAGGTAAGGAAGAGGACGATAAGAACGAGCGGATCCGGGATATATAAGAGTACCCTCGGGCCGGGTAGAAGAGGAAGGAGGCGAGGCGGAAGGGAGGGTAGAGAGGGCGGCGGATACGCGATAACGACAATAGGAGGTAGATATTCTAGAGGACTCTCGAGTAGAAGGCGAGGCGTCGTCGAGTAGGAAGGAGAGAGGAGGGGCAGTTCGGTAGGATAAGAGGATACTATATAAACGTAGAGATAGAGATAGGTAGACTCGACTAAATACGACGACTATACAGTTAGATACCCGGTAGATAGAGGTACGATTATAATAGTAGACCGTACTTTGCCCGGAGGGCTAGAGGGGGTAGTAGGTATCTCCCGAGACGGCCTATACTATATAATATAGTTAGTAGCCGTCGACGGAGATACTACGCGTACGATAGGGTAGAGAGCGCAAAGGCCTACGTAAGGAGGATAAGGATAGTCTAGGCCTATAGTAGAGCGACGCCCTTCCTCTCGAGCTACGCCTTCTAGATTAGGGTTAGGAAGGTATACCTTCTAGCTTCTACGGCCTCGGGGCGTCGAAGGCGATATCGGACCCTCTATCTCCTTACGATATAGGTATAACAAATATACGATCGGCCTAGCTATAGCCTTTCTATTCGTAATATACGCTAGCTACCTTAATTATAGTCGACGTAGCTCGGTAGGTATAGAGAGGCTATATAGGAGGATAGGTCTCGGTCGAGTAGTTAGGGTAAGGATTATAACAGATCGATTTAAGACGAGCGATAGTATATAAGATACTATCTGTCTCTATTCCTATATCTCGAGGGATCTCCTATAAGAGTAGTACTAGAAAAATAAGGAGAGGCGGTCTCTATTCTAGAGAGGACGGGTATCGAGACAGCGTAACGGAGGGCTACTAGATATAGTATTTATTGTAGGATATAATAATATATCGTTCCTCTAGGGCTCGATAGGTTTAACGTCAAGCAGGTACTTCCTCGTCGATAGAACGGTACTATATAATATATACGCGATATATCGATACTACTATTAGAGAACTACCTCTCTACTACTATTGTAGACTATATAACCCGCGTCGGAGGAGGTTCTATTATCGTTGCTATAGCCTTTTAAGGCAGATAGACGAGCTTGTACCGTTCCCTTCGGAAGCTATATTATACGCCGGTTCTAGAGCTACCTACGACCGTAGGAATTATAACAGATTCTAGGTTAATATCTCTCGGGCCCTATAGTTCTAGCTAGTAATAGCCTAGGAGCGTCGATTGCTACTAGAGAGCGTACTAGTAGTACTAGCTATATAGCTAGCGGAGTACGACGGGCTGCTTCTATACCTCTGTCCTATATACTTGCTATTGCCGTCGTCGCTTAGAGGTAGACTACGACTACCTACAAGCATTCTATCTAGATTACCTCTTCGAGGGAGTCTAGCGGAGGGCGACCTAGGTACCTTACCTATCTACGCGGAGTAGTCGCTATATACTCTCTCCTCCTCGAGAGACCGGGAGCTAACGCGCCTATAGTCGGAGAGGTACGGCGATACCTGCTCTACCCTCGCGCTATTGCCTGTCTCCTTCGCGTAGCCGTAGGGCTCCGGTTATATAGTAGTCGTCGTAACGGATAGACATCTAGAGCCGCCGGGGGCGTCGCGATAGGCAGAGGTCTACGGGCAGGCGGGTCCCTCTCTATCTCTATCTGTATCTCTATCTCTATCTCTATCTCCGTCTATATCTCTATCGCTATATCTATCTTAATCTAGATCTCTATATCTATCTCCGTCTCTATATCTATCTCTAGATCTATCTCTATCTCTATCTCTATCTCTATCTCTAAACTCTACCTCTATCTAATAGGTAGAGATCTAGGGCCGCCGGAGTAGTTACGACGACGGGTAGAGGGCCGCGGGCGGGCGCGTCTATCTCTATCTCCCTCTCTATCTCTATGTTATAGATAGATATCTAGAGCGGCCGGGGTCGTCGCGACGGGTAGAGATCTACGCGATCTCTATCTCGATCTTACGGATAGATATCTATCTATCTCTATCTCTATCTCTGTCTCTATATTACAGGTAGTACGAGGAGGACAAAGCGAAGAATAGAGCTCTAGTAGGCGGCTATCTAATCGGACGGTACCCGGAATATAATAAGCTTGTTAGGAGTACGACGGTAAGTAACCGGCTTTGCTTTATATTCTCGGAGAATAAGTATAGTAGTACTACTACAATCCTTAAGGACTTAAGCGGCAACGGTACGTAGATAAATAACTAGTTAGTCGGACGTAATAAGAGACGTAAGCTTTAGGATAGAGACGAGATATCTATTGTTAGCGAAGCTAACTTTATCTTTAAATACCTTCGGAAGATTAAGGACGGAAGCGGGTTCCGATAGTAATATACAATATAAGAGCAGCTCGGCAAAGGGCATTGTATAATAGTATATCTCTATATTAAGAGGTATAATAGTATACAATTCGCTATTAAGAAGTTTGAGAAGCGGAGCGGCTATCTAGAGCGGCCGGGGTCGTCGCGACGGGGAGAGATCTACGCGATCTCTATCTTAATCTTATAGGTAGATATCTATCTATCTCTATCTCGGTCTCTATCTCTATATTACGGATAGATATCTATCTATCTCTATCTCTATCTCCGTCTCTATCTTACGGGTAGATATCTATCTATCTCTATCTCTATCTCTATCTATATCTTACGGGTAGATATCTATCTATCTCTATCGCTATCTCTATCTGTATCTTACGGGTAGATATCTATCCGTCTCTATCTCTATCTCTGCCTCTATCTTACGGGTAGATATCTATCTATCTCTATCTCGGTCTCTGTCTCTATATTACGGGTAGATATCTATCTATCTCTATCTCCGTCTCTGTCTATATCTTACGAGTAGATATCTATCTATCTCTATCTCTATCTCTATCTCTATCTTACGGGTAGATATCTATCTATCTCTATCTGTATCTCTATCTCTATCTCTATCTTATAGGTAGATATCTATCTATCTCTATCTCTATCTCTATCTCTATCTCTATCTCTATCTCTATCTCTATCTCTCTATCTCTATCTCTATCTCTATCTCTATCTCTATCTAACGGGTAGATATCTAGGGCTGCCGGAGTCGTCGCGACGGGTAGATATCTACGCGCGGGCGCGTCTATCTCTATCTCTATCTTACGGGTAGATATCTATCTATCTCTATCTCTATCTCTATCTCTATCTCTATCTAACGGGTAGATATCTATCTATCTCTATCTCTATCTCTATCTCTCTATCTCTATCTCTATCTCTATCTCTATCTCTATCTCTATCTCTATCTTACAGGTAGATATCTAGGGCGGCCGGGGTCGTCGCGACGGGTAGATATCTATAGGCGCGTACGGGCGCGTCGCGTCGGGAGCCGGCGCGACGGTCCCGGGACGGAGCGTCCGACGTCGGACGCTCCGGTCCTATATTTAGATAATAGTAGCTCGCCTACTTCAAGTTTAGGCCGAGAGTATTGAAAATATAAAGCCGTACGATCGCTTTAGTTAGTATCTACTAGTACTAGGTTTCCTATATATTGTAATAAACAGATTATATACTAGATTAGCGACTTATACGAACAAGAATAGCGTAGGCGAGGCTCTTGCTTATATATATTAAAGCGACGCTAGGTTCTAGGGTATCGAAGGAATTAGCAACGATAAACCTAAGTACTTTCTTTATTAAAGCCTAGTCTATCGGTTATATTAGAGCAGGGTCTATAGTATATTTAAACAGGAGCTTATAGACCGTAAACTATTTAATATTAATAACCCGGATAATCGCGATAAGACTACTATCGAAGCGCTCTAGGCGGTAGTATTAAAGCTCTCCCCTAAGCTATATCTAGACTACGTTTATACTATCTACGAGAAGACAATAACTAAGAAGGCCTATATAGGCAAGAATAGCGAGGGCATTGTCGAGGATCCTACTTTTACTATAATATATCGTATACTTAGAGACACCGAGGACTTCTTAACTATCCGCTCGGCAATTCGTAAAGGCGATATAGGGCAACTAGAGCGTATAGTTAACTACCTAATTCCGACCTTCCTTAGTAGTAGCTAGTCTAACTATATAGGAGAAATACTATAGTTCAAATAGATACTTAAGGCTACTAGCTACGAGTTGCGGCGTACTATCCTCGGTATACTAGTTATTAATCTATCTAGACGACTAGGCAAGTTTGTCGTATCTAATAAAATACTAGAACTATATAATAGCGAATATAGTACTACATTTGCTCGCCTTACTAACTCTACGAGCGATATCGAAAAGACTATCGAGCGGACTATATTAAATCGCGAGTATACTAAATATATTACTTAAACCCTACGGCTACTAGTACCGGAAGGAACAATATACTATATATCTAAGAAGACTATTATAGATATACTAAGCTATATATATAAGCTAGTTACCGAGGGCTTAACTACGAGATATAAGAGCAAGGGCGCTATATCTAACAATATCTATAGTATCGGTATTACGAGGTTAGTACAGCGTATCGATACGCTTAATACGAGTAACGCTATACGCGCCGCTTAGATTATACGCGTCGTAGACGACGCTATAATCGCTAGTATAGGTCTACTCGACGTAGCTGACTTAGTAGGTCGTATAGAAGGTAATAGGCTATAAGAGCTAGGTATTATTAATATTAATATAGATATATTTGTTAATATTAACGTTACGATAGTAGAGGAGATAGACTTAATAGAGATATAAAGGAGACAGTTTGAAGGAGACAGTTTAAATTGTTCTAAGATACGGAAGCTATAGGTCTTAAAACAACGTTCCGAGATATAGCCAACTCTTTTAAATATTAGGTACCTTCTTATCCTAAGCTGTCCAATCGGTCCTTAAGGTCTAAGATCCGCTATATTAGAGATACCTTAGTACTACTACTAATAGGTACGCTAGTATTATACCCGACTTCGCGTATCGCTTATAGTAAGTATATCTCTTGCTATTAATAGTATCTACCCTATATAGTAGGCCTTAACGAGTATACTAGTAGTACGGGTCTAGTATATCTTTCCCTTAATAAGTCTCTATAATTCTACTAGCCTAGTCGAACTTCTATATATTGTTACTCGTAAGCTTCTTCCTCCTTATATTAGTACCGGCGATGTTATTAAGCTAACCTGTCTACTTTATATTAGTAACAAACTAAAAGTTAGTCGGCGTTATAGTAGTAGGCTAGCGAGGAAAGGGATCGGTTTCGTAGGCAGTTATTGCTTCGTCGCCTTCTTGTATTATCGTTAGGGCGAGTATAATAGTCGCGAGTATACTAGGTTAGTAAGCGTATATCTATTAGTATAGATTTGATATTGCTTATACTTAGCTCGAGAAGTTATCGTAGTACTAGTTATATTAATTAGGTATATATACAGTTCGGATATCTAGCGATAGCGATAGCAACTACCTCTTAAGTAACCTATAGCGACGACAAAACCGGCGACAAAACTAGCGACAAAACCGCGACTACGACAAAACCGGCGACAATACCGTAACGACGATAATATAGTAACAAAGCCGCGACGACGATAGCGACAACGACAAAGCTACGGCGACAATACTATAGCAACAACGACAAAGCTACGACGACGATAGTATAGCGACGACGACAAAGCTATAACGATAGTATAGGGACTACGACAAAACCGCGATAACGACAAAGAAGTAGAATCGACGGATACGGCGATAGCGACATTATATAGTAAAATAAAAGAGGTTCTTCTAGAGGCGAGAACGTTAAGGATACTAGACCGATAAATTGTTCTAAGACGTATACTATCTATATCTTAAAACAAACGGAACGTCGAGCGTCCTTCCGTCCGATCGAGTTTATACCCTATATATATATTGTATACTATACTTAAATATATATAGGTATTAGAACTCGGCGCCTTTCTGGTTATTAATACTAAGGAGTCCGATATAATAATTAAGGAGTCCGACGCGACGCTTAAGGAGTCCGACGCGATGTCTTTATATAGATATCTTCTTCGAGACCTTTACGCTTTCCGTCTAGGTTAATTAGGCTACCGACGATACCTTTGTTCGCGAAGTAGTACTCGTTAATATTAAGGAGTCTAACGCGATTTGCGCTTTCTATCTAGGTTAATCGGGCTGCCGACGATGCCTTTATTCGCGAAGTAGTAGGAGGTAGTCGAAGATAATAGTACGAGACTGTTATATAGTTGTTCGGGACTATTATATAGTTATATACGAGGAAGTACTTAAAGATAATAGTACGAGGCTGTTTTAGCAGGCCGAGAAGATTAAGCTAGACAGATATAATTGTTCTAAGACGTTTGCTATCTACGTCTTAAAACAATCCCGACGACGGTAATTAGGGTTAAAGATTACCTAAAGATATAATTGTTTTAAGACGTAGATAGCAAACGTCTTAGAACAATCTGAACAACGACAATTCTAACAACAATTCTAACGACAATTCTAACGACAATTCCGACGACAATTCCGACAACAATCTAGATAAAGAAAACGCAATTGTTCTAAGATATATACTACCTTAGGCGGCCGACGAGCCGTTGTTTATATAGTAGTACTTAAATATAAGAATATAGTATTGTTTTAGTAGGCCGAGATAATAATAGCGTAGTACTATATTAGCAGGCCGAGAAGATAAGAGTATAGGGTACGCAATTTGCGTTTTCTGTCTAGGTTAATTACGCTGCCGACTACGCCTTTGTTAGCGAAGTAGTAGTCGAAGATAAGAGTATAGTACTGTTTTAGCAGGTTAAGATATTAATATAGGGCTGTTTTAGTAGGCCGAGATAGGAGTATAGTACTGTTTTAGCAGGCCGAGATAATAATAGTATAGTACTCTATTAGCAGGCTAAGAAGATAAGAGTATAGGGGAGGGAGGGTACGCGATTTACGCTTTCCGTCTAGGCTAATAGGGCTGCCGACTACGCCTTTGTTAGCAAAGTAGTAGTCGAAGATAAGAGTTCGGGGCTATTTGGCAGGCTAAGAAGATAGTAATATAGTCCTGTTTTAGTAGGCCGAGAAGATAAGAGTATAGTACTGTTTTAGCAGGTTGATATAATAATAGTATAGTACTATATTAGTAAGCCGAGAAAATAAGGCAGGCCGAGAGAATCGAATAGTTTTAAGACGTATACTGTCTACGTCTTAAAACAATAGCTAATTGTTTTAAGACGTATACTGTCTACATCTTAAAACAATAGCTAATTGTTTTAAGACGTATTCTGTCTACGTCTTAAAACAACGCCGACAACTATACCTACGCTAACTACTTACTACGACAACGATACTTACGACAACGATACCTACGACGATAACTATACTTACGATAGCCAAATTCGAGACAACTATACATATAGCGATAACGACGATACCCCTAATATATAGAAGAACTACGGAAACGTAATTGTTTTAAGAGGTATACTATAACCTACGTCTTAGAACAATGCCGACGACGACCCTCGCGACGACGGCCCTCGGTATACGCGTCTTAAAACAATTACTAGTAAGCGTCGTAGTATCTAGATAGCGCTAACAATTGTTCTAAGACGTATACTATATATATCTTAGAACAATTCTACTCGTAGCGACTATACTCGCAACAACTATACTTAGCGTATACGTCTTAGAACAATTCTACTCGCGACGACTATACTCGCGATAACTATACTCGGCGTATATATCTTAGAACAATTCTACTCGTAACGACTATACTCGGCGTACGCGTCTTAAAACAATCGTATAAGGTATATGTATTAGAACAATTCGACGAGCCTTCTAACGATATTCGCGACGGCTATACTCGCAATAGCTATACTCGCGACGGCTATACTCGCGACGACTATACTCGGCGTACGCGTCTTAGAATAATTGCGCAAGGTATATATACTATTAATTGTTTTAAGACGTATACTATCTACGTCTTAGAACAATTCGACGAGCCTTCTAACGATATTCGCGACGACTATACTCGCGACGACTATACTCGCGACGACTATACTCGCGACGACTATACTTGCGACGACTATACTCGCGACGACTATACTTGCGACGACTATACTCGCGACGACTATACTTGCGACGACTATACTCGCGACGACTACGTACGGCGTATACGTCTTAAAACAATTCTACTCGCAACGACTATACTCGGCGTACGCATCCTAAAACAATTACGTAAGGCATACGTCTTAGAATAATTACGCGAGGCATACGTACTATTAATTGTTTTAAGACGTATACTGTCTATATCTTAGAACAACTACGCGAGGTATACGTACTATTAATTGTTTTAAGACGTATACTAGCTACGTCTTAGAACAATTCTTAGCGCTACCTAGTATATAAGGTAGATTTGGTCTACGTATCGATATAACGACAACGCAACGAGATATAACTATATACTTAGTAAGGACTAGGGATAGATTCCCCGTATTAAGCTTATCGAGCAGTCAAAATATACCGTTTCGAAATCGAGTAAGCCGTTGATCTTAGACTATAGTTCAAAATACTACTATTTTAAGAGGAAGACGTTAAGATATAGAAAGATTGTTTATACAAACTATACTTATTAGACCTCTACAAATTACCTCGTACCGATATATACGCTATCCGATATAGTTGTAGGTTTATGTACTATCGCCGTAATTCTCTTAGTATAGCTAGGTATTAGCGGTATACGACAACTTAATAACGCGACGTCGTATCGATATGATTTTTAGTTTACCGTACTTATAGAGGACTACGCTATTAGCTCCGGATATAATATTAGTATATCTTAGTATTGCTATTAAGTTAGTCCGATACGTAAGGGAGCTTCTAGTACGCGTACGTACCTTAGCTTTAGACCCTCTTAAGCGACGACCCTACGATACCCTGAAATTCAAGCCTAAGGCATTATCCGAGCTCCGAGGGTTAGAAAGGAGATAGGTTGCTTTGCTACTACGGCGATTAGGTATAACTAGCATGTCTGCGTTAGCCGTTCTACTACGGTCTAGAGTAGCCGATCTACTACTACTACGAGGATTCTTATTACGAGAACCTAGTAGTCTACTAGGCTTACGGCGAATAGGAGTACTGCCTTAGCTAGCTTCGGCTCGGTTAGCCTAGCTAGCCTAATATATACTCCTCCTAAGTAGAGATACGGTATTTACAGAACGATTAGCTATTGTCTGTATATAGATCCGGCGCTAAACATTACTTAAAGGTAGTATATTATCCGTTAACGTAGCTCTAGCCCTAGTATTATTATCTGTTAGCGGTAGATTCCTCTTAGCCTATAGTCTTATCCTTACGTCTACTCGGAAATCGGTATATTCCTTGTTTACTAGTAGTACTAGGGTGTTTAACTAGTCTCTTATTCTAAGTATTAGAATATTGACATTATGCTTAGGTACTAAAGTATACTATACGGCAAACCTAGGCGTATATTGCTAGATCTAGTCGATATCTAGAGCAGTTGCAAAGCCTAGAGCAGGCTCCTCGGTAGTATTTATATTAAATACAGTAGTGTCTTCTACTTAGTATAGTATAGTGTTAAACAGCCGGCAAAGCTCGTATACCTTCTCTAATAGAATAATAGCAGCGGACGGCACTATAAAGAGAAGGTTAACGTAGGTATCTTTAAATCTCCTACTAGTACGGTCCTTTAACTATACCTCTAGCCGACCTAATACGAAATAAGCCTTAGTACCGGCTCTTGGTTTAGCGACTAGCTTTAGTAGTTCGGGTATATCGACGTTCTATTTAGTAAGATCGAGAAGGGCTAGATTATAGTAGCTATAGCAGTCTGCTATACCGAGGACAGTTACGCTATCTCTTAGTAGATACTGCCGCTCGCTTTCGCTATAGTACTTATATAGTACCGTACGAAAGCAAAGTCTCTATACCGGTACTAGATAGTAGAAGGCGTTCTATATACGCCTTATAATAGGTACTAGGCTATCGCGCAAGTCTATCTAAGGATTAGTCTAGCTTCTACCCTTAGGATTTAAGTCTATATAGGTATTAGTACTAGCGCTAACGACGAACTTATTATCGTCGGTATAACTAGTAGACGAACGGCGATTTCTACTACTACTTTCGATATTAGCAACGGTATCTTCGATATCGGCTCCGAACTCTTCGTTATCTGCTCTATCTTCTATACTAGTATAGTTATCCGCTAGAGTCTCTATATAGCGTAGGCTACTTAGTCGGCGTAGTATATATACTACTACTGCTTTCGGCTGCCTATACTTAGCTAGTTTACGGATCTTTCTAGTCCTCTAGCCTAATGCCGTATCTAACTTAGCTAGTCGAGGAATAATAGACTAGTAGTTAGGATACTCTTTAGAGGCCCCGTACTTTAGTATATAACGCATACGGTTATTAATATACTATAGCAAGTACAATATAGCCTTAGCCCTAGAGATAGCCCTACCGGCGCGACCTAGTCGCTATATAATATTATCGAGATCCTTAGAAATAGTATTCTTCAATTAGATTACCTACTTTATATTAGGAAAGTTGGTACTAGTAGCTATAGCCGGCGTACCCTAAAGGATTCGTATAGTCGAAGGCATTGCCTTGAATATAGTATACCGCTTGTCTTAGTCTCCGGTAGCAACGTATACAGTATAGAAAGATACGATCTCGTTGATATTATAGCTACTATTAGCGCTAGCCGCAGTATACTTCTTCGTATTGTCCTATATATCCTTAGTTATCTAGATAAGCTACTAACGCATTCGTACTACTGCCTTATCGACGTAGCCGATACTATTAATAAAGTACAATACTTTCTCGATTTTGTTAGGAGTCGCCTCGCCTTGTTTATTTATAGTATTTTTAAGGAGCTAATATAGTAACGTCTATAAGGTACCGAGTTTAGACTATAGAATACGCTTAAGGATATACGTAGTATCCGGTCTGTCGATACTACTACAGATAATAGCAGTCTTGAATAGCGCGTCGCTAAACGGCCGAAAGCTACTATACTTACGGACGAACCGTAGCGTATCTATAGCGATAGTAGCAGATACCCCGAGCTATACTATATCCTTACGTAGCAATCCTCGTAGGGTTTTCAACTAGCTATATTCTTTGCAGAAGTTAATACCCTATTTCTAGACAAGATAACACTATATCGGTATATTAGTATATACTATAAAACTGTATTAGTATTACCTACCTCGTCGATAACTACTATACTAATACTATCGGCTATCTCTTTAAGAACCTCTCGTATTTCTAGGTTATTCGTAGGCCTTATTATAGGTACAACCTACCCTAGTAGGTATGTAGGGTAGGTTAGGTATTAGCAAAACCTAATAGGTATAGGTATTTAGCTAGGTATACCTAACCTATCGGGTTAGGTACAAACCTAGTAGGTATTACGATACCTAGTAGGTATTGCGTACCTATTAGGTATTGAATCTTCGTATATAGAAATAAAAAACCTAGAAACCGGATGCCCTAACGAGAGCGAAGAAGCGATTTATTTAGACTAGGTATAAGAAAAGAAACTGTATATAAACCTAATATAGATACGAAAGTAAAGATTATAGTTAAATTGAATAAAGAAACTCAGAATTATATATACGCTATACTATAAGTTGTAATATTTTGGATCTTAAGAAATATAGTCGGTAAATATAGTCGGTAGGTAAACTTTATATAAGCTTAAAGCAACCTCCCTATAATCGTCTCGTAGTATCCCGGAGGCACTCCTACGTAAGCTTGAAACTTAGGCGTACTAATCGCCTTAGCTCCTCTACTATATTACCCTCGTTATCGCTAATTGTATCTAAGTTACTAATCCGTTCTATAAGATCTTTCGTCTGCTCTCGGTCTTTACTAAGGATCTCCTATAAAGTTAGAGTACTAAGAAGCGCTTAGGAAACCTCTATAGCCTCTTAGGCGATAAGAACTCTAGTATCGTACTTATCGTCCCGATAGCGAAAACGAGATACTATTAATCTAGAGAATATTAATATAGTATATTGGCGATTAAAACGACTTTAGTGTTAAGCGATACTAAAATCGCGCTTATACTTAACTCCGGCGGTAGGAATACAGAGAATATCCCGCGCTATTAATACGAGAGTAGGGTACTTAGACTCTATTGAAGACTACGTCTTTAGTACCTCGAATAGATCCCCTTTATCTATATCAGCGTCTAAATAGTCGGCGAGCTCGTTATCCTCGTTAGTACTACGTCTTTGACTTTAAGAAGACTCTATACTCCTACTAAGAGTAAAGTCGATATAGCCTTTATACCGACTCCTTCTAAAATAGCCCTACTAGGTAGAGGTACTCGATAATAAACGATAGCTCTTCTCCTACTCTGCCCTTAGCTTACCCTCGTAATACGCGCGGTAACTTTTATCCCTAAAGTTATCGCGTACCTAGAACTTCCGCTTAAGGCAGGGGATAAGGAGAACGCTAATACTATAGTAATCGCTAAATCGATCCTAGGTATCTCGATAATATTTCTCTAGCTTAGCCTAAGCAGCCTCGTATACCTAAAAGATATCCTTCTTCTAGAGTATCCTCTTATTCTTAAGTCGCTTTATCGCCTCCTCTAGAATATCGAAAAGCTTATTATAGTATACAAGGACAAGGTAAATCGTCGGACCTTTCGTAGTTTTAATTACCGCTGTCGCCGCTATAAATAGTTTCGTAAGGTCGATAAGGTACTCTACCCTTTGCTATTCTTCGGAATCGATGCCTATATCTTTACTTAGGTCAAGTCGCTCGATATAAGATTTAATAACTACTTAGAGTCTACTAAAGCGATCGAGTATTAACGTTATTAAGGACTACCTTGTCTTTACGTCTTGAACGACCCTTAGGATACGATCTTAAACGCCTTTCTACCGACGGTGCTTTACAAATAGCTGCTTCTTTTAAAGTATCTCTTTCTAGAGGTCGATAAACTGTTCGAACCTTTAGGAGCTCGAGTTAATAAAGACGCAAAGCTTCCGGATCTAGAGATTAAGATTAGCTAGAGTAACGAACTACCGACTATAATTGCCGACTACGCGAGTCGACTATACTTTCGAGGTCGAAGGGTTTATAGTTTATTAGGTATAGACACTAATCTTACCTTTAAAAGAAGATAGGGCATACTATTAGCTTAAGGACGGCTGATTTGCTTACTCTAGACTCTTCTTCTCTATAATATCTTTCTATCCTTGTCGTAATCCTAGAATTCGGAAAGGTCGTTCGTAGGACAAAGCCCTAGGCGGTCGAAAAAGGCCTTTAGAGGAAGTTAAGTAGTATAGGCAAAGTAGGGAAATCGCTCCGGACGGCTACCTCGATTATACTCCGTAATTGCCTCCTCCTCTTCCTCTCCTATCTCTAATTCGGGACTAGTTTCCGTACCTAGATAGAGAGGTAGCTGCTCTAAGCTCGTTAGTAGCTTAGTAACCGTTATACCGTACCTCTCTTAACAAGTATTAATCGCTAAAACACTATAGAATATTAGAGGAGAGTAATAACAGTAGAGCAAGTGTCCTTATATCGTATTATATAGCGTCTTATTGTTAGAGGCGTTGTCGTACGTAATAGCAGTTAATCGGCGCTTAATCTCGAACTCTTATAAGATCTCGAATAGTATCTCCGTAAGATAATTACTAGTATAACGGCTAGTAATATAAGGGAAACTAAGCATCCCTTTATACTAAGTCTATTAGTCGTCAATCTAGTAGACCCGTATAGTTAGGAATAAGGTTTTTATAGTCCTAGATTACTAACTATTATACGCGATAGCTATCTTGAATCTTCTAGCGAGACGGGCTTTAAGGGAGTCGGCGGAGTCTATAACCTTAGTATCGAGTATCCTTCGGTATATCGACGTATATTTGAACGGAATTGTCTCGACCTGTCCCGGGAGAAGTACTATATAAGTCTGTTTTACCGAGGGTCGTTTAAAGAACTAGAATAGTAGACCGTTGTCGACAATTATCTTAAAGTATAGGCGCGGGAAATCGTCTAGTATATAGCCTAGGTCCCTTATCTACTATAGATTGCTAATAGTCTAGAAATATCGTCTTAGTAAAAGTAGCTAAGCGTAGTCGGCAGACGTAGTCGGCAGGTATAGTCGGCGTTAGTTAGTACTTACTTATCGATACTTCGCGGCCGTAAACATCTCCTTTATAAACCCTCGCTTATCTTATTTCTCCTAGTAGTTCGAGGAGTCGAGATGCTTCTCGATAGATATTGTACTAGTATTTAGTACTAGATGTTTTAGTATAGCGTTATAGCATCTGTATACGACTTTAGGCGTCGCATCTTCTTAAAGCATTCCCTCCTCTAGGAAATCCTATACCTAAGATATCCGAGACTTACTCCTCTAGGTAATTAGGGACCGATCGAATATAGTACGACCGTTCCGCTTTTTAAGGCGCTTTCCGGTATAATTCTACTACCGTACCTCGTACTAACGCTTAAAGTTGTCCTTATACCTAAGCCTCTATAGCTAGTAATTTGACTTGATATCCTACTCTTCTATATAATTAGGCTCGATAGGGAGAATAAGGGAACTATCTAGTTCCTCTTCTACTAGACTCGGCCGTCTCGTTCTACGCCGCCTAACGTTAGGTTATCGTCGGCGTCGACCTAGTATTAGACTCGATAGCGCGTTGAGTATCGTCCTATAGCGCTAGCGTAGCCGTACGCTCGATCGCGTAGGGGTCCCGGAAGAGGTATCGGGCTAGGAGGAGGATTCGAGCCGGGAGCTTCCTACTCCTAGGGAGGACGAGAAGGAGGACGAAAACATAGTAGATAGACGACAATAGTATAAAAGTCTAGAGGTATCTTAAAGAAGTAGAAGTAGAAAGAGGAAAAAGAAAGAGAATTTCCTATACTCAATTATAGTATTACGCTATAACAAGGGTATAGCTAATAGGATATACCAAAATACTACTGTATCCGAGCTAACCTATCGAAACCCTAGTTTAGGCGTCGCTTACTATTTACCTATCGCTTCCGCTTCTTAGTCTTAAACTTTAACAAGGGTAGCTAGTCTCTTATTCTTCTTAACTAGTTCCTTAAGACTAGAAATCGAGAGATAGAGTTCGTCTTCTTAGAGGAGGAGGAGGAGGATAGCTTCGAGAGTAATTCTAGTATACTCTTTTATACTACAATAGATAAGACTATATATTACTACTAGCTATATTATCTGTTCCTTTATAAGAGAGTTCTCTTTCTTATATATCTTATACGCTATCTTCGCGAGATGCTTATTCTCCTTTATTGTCTTTAAAGGCAAAAAGCCGTTAGCTATATAGTCGTAGGTAGGAGGAATAAGCTAAGAAGGGCCTAGTAATCGCCCTCTATAGTAGGCTTGAGCTTTAGTATCCTACGATAGGACATTCCGGCAAACGGCTCGCTTAATAGGCGAGAAGATCTTATATAGTAATAGCATTCGGACTTCTTCGATATAAATCTAGAATTATAATTAGTTTCTATAGTCGGTAAATATAGTCGGTAGATATTTACCTTTATTATCTCGCTGCTAACGATTTTTAAGACCTCTTTTATACCTTTCTTATTTAGTATATCTAGGTTCTTAAGGATAATAATCTTGTTCTAGAAGTAGTAGATAGAAGAGTACTATTAATTATAGGCCGTCGAAAAAGTAGAAGAGGATGCCTAGATAGCAAAGGTACTAATAGACTTAGCCCTCGCTTCCTCTATCTGTAGAGTCGATAATAGATTAAGAACTAATTCCGAGAGAAGGCAATAATTACTAAGGCCGCTAACCCCTTTGTCGCACTCCTCGCTAATAGATAGATACTCCTATTCCTACTTAATCTAGTCTTCTTTCTAGAATATTAATCGTTCCTTAGAGTCGATATCGCCGAGTTCGAGAAACTAGTCGGCTTTATTAATCTTTGCCTACTCGTTAGGCCTCATTATGGGTACAACCTACCCTGGTGGGTATGTGGGGTGGGTTGGGTATTGGCAATACCCAATGGGTATGGGTATTTAGCTGGGTAAACCCAACCCATCGGGTTGGGTACAAACCCAGTGGGTATTACGATACCCAGTGGGTATTGCGTACCTATTGGGTATTGATTTTTCGTAAACAGAAAGAAAAAGCCTAGAAACCGAGTGCCCTAAGAGCAAGTTATTTGAACTAGGTATTAGAAAAGAAACTGTATATAAGCCCGATATAGATAAGAGGAGAAAGAGAGTAGTCAGATCGAATGAATAAATATAGAAGAATATATACGCTAGATTACAGCTTGTGATATTTTGAAACTTGAGCACCATGGTCGGCAAATATGGTCGGCAGGTAAACTTCATACAAGCTCAAACCAAGCTCGCTATAATCGTCTCGTAGCATCCCGGAGGCACTCTTGCGCAAGCTTGAAGCTTAGGCGTACCGATCGCCTTGGCTCCTCTACCCCATCTCCCTTATCATCGCTGATTGCATCCAAGTCACTGATCCGTT
>NW_016017384.1:47381-117767 GCF_000320565.1 Sphaerulina musiva SO2202
GCAGCATATGGTAACCGAAAGTCGGTTTAAACACTGGATGCGCGTTCTAGCTAGGCTAGAGAAGGAGATGTTGAAGCATTCACTATAAGCCTGAGATCTGAAGTGATTTGGTTTTTCTAATTTTCGTGGTCGGCAGGTATGGTCGGCAGGTATTATTAGCTATAGAAGGAGATGTCGAAGTACTTACCGTAAACTCCTGAATTAATTTGCTTTTTCCCAATTCTCGTGGTCGGCAGGCATGGTCGGCAGCTATTGTTAGCGAGTTCAGGCAGTACGGTATATACGAGGCTTATTACTGTTCCAGAAGCGCTTACTATGTTTATTCTATATCTAGAAGAGGTTTTACGTAATACCCATCGCAATACCTATTGGGTATACCTATTGGGTTTTTTCCGTTGGGTTGTACCTAGCTTATAAGCTGGGTACCCACCTTATTTGCGGGGTTGGGTATTAACGTTGGGTTGTACCCAACCCATACCCAACCCAACCTATGACGAGGCCTACTACTCGTTAGAAGGAAGTATTGTACTCTTTCTACTCTACTTCTTTATACTAAATTAGAAGTTAGTACTCAAATCTGCCGACTATATCCGCTAACTATATCCGCCTACTATACTTACGCTTTTTGATTATACTCCTTTGTATATATCTTTCTCTAGCCCTCGATAAGTTCCTATTGCTTATCTTTAGTAAGGCTCTTAAAGCTCGTATACTCCTTAATTTATATCTTTTTGAATCGCGCAAAGGATTCGTTATACGCTTTATAGTATCGATTCTATACCCTCTTTTCTTCGTCTATAGCGGCAGTACGCTCTCTATCCCGTAGAGTATTTAGCTTAAGAGAGTACTCCTCGAGTAACTTCGAGGCTACGCCGAGCTTTGCGCGCTTGTTTACTAGTACCTCTAGGGTATTGCTCTTACGTTTCGGTATAGTAATAGTTTCTAATATTAGTATAGTAGTTAAAGAAGAACTCGGTCTAATTACGAAGGTAGGTATCGACGGCGCTAGTAAAGGTACGGAGGTACGGGTATTATAGAGGTATTATAGTAAGGTAGTAAAGTAAGAGAGAGAAAGTAAATTTACCCTACTAGGGCAATTTAAGGTTTAGGCAGTAGCCGAATCCCGGTATTAGTTACGCCGGGCAACGATACTACCTATCCTTCCGGACTAATAATACTCTACCGTACTACTATACCGCCGACGTTATTCTAGATAATACCTTAAGTATAAGAACTATACGTAAGTCGCCCCCCCTAGGCATTATTAATTTCGAATATAAGTTGTTGTCCGTTCGTTCGCTACTACTAGGACAACTGCTAGTAGGGGTTATATATATATAGTATATAGATATCTATGTTAAAACGATATATATATTAAGTATATATATCTAGGACCTATATATAAATACGCGTCTAAATTATATATCCGCCCTAGAGAAAACAATAGGTCCTATAGCTATAGATAAACGTGTTCGGCAGACGTAGTCGGCGTATAAGGCGTATACCCTACTAGCGGCCTTAGGATATATATAGAATCCCTGTATAGATTACTAATTACCTTCCTGCGAGATCCGATATACTCTAGAGATAAGCGCCTTAGCAAACTCCGGGTTTTCCTTATACCCCCCGTATTTTCCTTCTCTCTTTTCTTCTCTATCGTTAACTTTGTTAATCTACCGAGATATACTTAAAGCTCTTAAAATGCCTAATATAGATACTGTTTCCCTCTCTACCTACGTCTCTGCCTCCCTTCCTAAGGATAATAACGACTAACTCGACTATAGACTCGGTTTACTATAGGATAAACAATCGAGACCTAGAGGGCTTCCGAAGGCTGCTTTTGATAGCGGAACTAATATAAGGACTTAGAAGTAGTTAGATAGGATATAGGAGGAACGAATAGAGCCGCTCGAAAAGATATCCTATCTCGGAAAGGGGAAAGAAAAGTAGGGAACTAAGGGTACTACAAAAGTAATCTACGATCCTAATTATAGCGGAGAGAAAGAGGACAAGTAGGCAACTTAAGGTACTACGGGAGTAATCTATAATCCTAATTATAGCGGAGAGAAGGAAGAAAGGCAAGCAAATTAAGGTATAGGTCTAGTAATCTATAGTCCGGAGACTAGCGACGATTCGGATATACCGATTAGGCGGCGTATACGACAACTACCTCAACCGATAGCCTCTCCTAGACTAAGTAAAAGCCTAGCCGAAAGGAGGCGGGGACGTACGAAACTAGTCGCGAAAAAGTCCTATCTAGGGAAGAAGAGGCCGATAGGGAGTCAACGGCTATAGAAGAAGCCTATAATACGAAAGGTACCTAAAGCGAGAACTAAGCAACGAACAAAGCCTAGTATAGCTACTCTCCGCGAGATTAGGAGATACTAGAAGACGACCGAGCTGTTAATACGTCGACTACCTTTCTAGAAGATCTGTCGGGAAGTTACTTTAAATATCGTAAGTAAATCTTTAAGTAGTATATACCGGTTCTAAGCAGAGGCCCTCCTCTATCTATAGGAAGCGACGGAAGCGTTTCTTATACTTAAGTTCGAAGTGTCTAATATACTTATAATATATACGAAACGAGTAACGTTATAGTAAAAGGATATAGTACTTTGTCGATAGATTCGGAAGCGCTTCCTAGGGGAAAATAACGGAAAAGATAACTTTTAAGCTTTTGGGAATTTGCCGACTATATCTACTAACTATCTCTTAGGGGAACAATTACGACTCCTACCGATAAGACT
Source organism: Sphaerulina musiva SO2202 (assembly GCF_000320565.1). NCBI lineage: Eukaryota > Fungi > Ascomycota > Dothideomycetes > Mycosphaerellales > Mycosphaerellaceae > Sphaerulina > Sphaerulina musiva. The sequence continues at coordinate 50,129 of NW_016017384.1, forward strand.
TTCCGATAATATTTACTACCTATTTACCTAGGGAAGGGCTTCTACCGACTGTACCTACCGACCCTACCTGCCGACCGTACCTACTAACCGTACCTACCGGTTACTCCCGGTAATTAAAGATTACGTACGAAAACCTTATTTGGATCTCGTATAAATTACGTATATATTATTACTTAGGCAGCAAACTATCTGTAGCCTCTAATTAGCCGAGCGGTTGTCTCCTAATAATACAAAGTTACTCTCTACTTCAGAAAAAACCTAACTTACTATATTAATATTGCCCCCTTCCTTTCTCTCTTTCCTTACTACCTCTACTATACTATACTATACTATACTACTATACTATACTATACTACTATACTATACTATACTATACTACTATACTATACTATACTACCGCTACTATACTATACTAGTGTACTAATCTACTATAATAGCCTCGGCTATATCGATTGCGTAGAAGCGTAAACAATCGATCGCTTGCAAGACTCCTCGTACTAGTAGAAAGGGACTTCCTTTACGTATAGGTAGTAAAAAGCTTCTAGGCGCTTGTATTAAGAAGGGATATAGATATACCCTAGGTAGTAAGTAATTCTAGAATTTCAGATCTATAGTCGGTATTTATAGTCGGCACTTGTAGTCGGTATTTGTAGTCGGTACTAACTTTCTTAAAGCATTAGCTCTTAAAGAGATTAGGAAGTGCTAGAAGGAGAGCCTACTCTATATTAAGAAAACTCTATTTGCTAGACTTATTAAGGAGCTCGTTATAGATTAGGCTTATATACCTCTTCGCATTTAAGCAAGCGCTCTTAGCGTTCTTCAAGAATATACTAAGTCTCTCTTAGTAAGAATCTTTACCTATAAGTCTTCCTATTTCTTATTCTTTCTAATTAATTACTTACTTACTTACTTACCTCCTCTAGCGGCTAACCTTTTAGCTATTTACGCTAAGCGCGTTATACTTTAAGGCAAAGATATAGAGTATCTTCGCTCGCTCCTTAAGGAGTAGGGTGTTTAGCCTAACGATTTTGTAGTCTGCCCTTACAATTCTAGTCCTATTAATCCCAATTTTATCTATATAGAGCTAAAGAAGAACAAAGCTCCTAAGGTACTAAAACCGAAGGCTACGCTAAAATATAAGCCTCTCCTAACTAAGAAGCCTTAACGAATTGTTAATTACGATTCCGACGAGGATATACTAGACGCTACTTAGAATCCGACTATAGACAATAATAATAGCGAGGATACTACTACTTAGTAGGCAACTCTTAGTAAGTTACTCCTCTTTTATTATTAATTATAATATACTAATTTAATAGCTTAGGATAATACTCCGCTACTACTAGATAATAAGTAAGAGGAAGATAAGTAGGACGCAGATAATTAGGACGAAGATAAGTAGGACGAAGATAAGTAGGAGTAAGATAAGTAAGATTAAGATGTCTAAGATCGAGACTTTTAAGCTAGTTATAATTAAGAAGAGCTAGATAATAATACTAGCGATAATAAGCAAACTCTTAAGCAGAGGTTAGAAGCCTACGCTAATAAGTTAGTAGCGGTAGCTTACGCGCTTACTATTACGAAAGAGCGTTTAGAAGATAGTATATACCTTACTTAGCAAACTCTCGAGGGAGATACGAAGAAAATTGCGCGTTAGTATTATAGTTAGTAGTAGCTAAACTTCGAAGATCAGCTTTGCGCCTATTAAAAGATTTAAGACGCTTAAGCAAAGGAGCAATCTGCTCTAGATACTTAGCTACTTACTAAGAAGTAAGGTAGTTTCTATCCTTAGTATATAGTAGCTTATAACTATAATTAATTAGTTAGAGCTTTCCTTTCTAGTAATCTCTTTTTAGTCTATATATATAGTCGGTATATATAGTCGGTAGCTGCAGTAAGTATAAAATATTTTCCTATTAAAATCTGCGCTCTAGGAATCAGATAGTAGGTATATATACCTTATTTATATTATTTTCTACTATTTCGTAGGTATTCAACTCGTATTATATAATACCTATTACAATACCTATTAGGTATACCTACTAGGTTTTTACCGTTAGGTTGTACCCCGCTTATAAGCTAGGTACCTAGCTTATTTATAGGGTTAGGTATTTAAGTTAGGTTGTACCTAACCTATACCTAACCTAACCTATAACGAGGCCTAGTTATTCGCAAGCTCTAGGCTTAGGAAGATATACTGTACCTAGCGATTGCGAATCTTATAAACTAGCTCCTTGTCTAATTTCCTGTTCTCTATAGTAAGGTTAACAATATTAATTAATAACCGAGAGTCCTTTTCTAGTAACCGTAGAGCCCTCCTTATATCCTCGGCCTGTTCCTCGCCTAATCGATTTAATAGTATTATCTATACGACAATCAAGCTAGTTATTAACGTAAAGGTATAGAAAATTAAGCTCTTCCCTCCTCTAGTACGCTTAATTACAATTACGTCCTTAAATCCGAGTACGCTCGTAAAGATAGTATCGTATTACAACTCGGTAGGAGTCAATCTCTCCTTGTCTAGATAGAACAGCTTAAGGATCTAAGTCAATACTACTATAGTAGCTATACGCTAAAAGGAATCGTTAGTATTAAAGAGTCTAATATTATAATAAAGGATCTGCAGTTATTCTAATATAAGGTCTAGTATATCCTCGATACGACCTCGGAAGTATACTTTGATCTCGTCCCTTAGTACCTCGAACGCCGGTATTAGAACTCGATCGCTATTCTAATAAGATAGTACAGTACGACTAAGGGCTTTACGGCCTAGCAAGAAAAGCTCTTTATTCCTATCCTTATTGTTACTAGCGCTAGTATAAGTACTACTAGTACTTGCTTTAGCCTTCTGTTGTCTTCCTTTACTCTTCTTACTACCGGATATACTACTAAAGTTACCTATAGGTATCGTAGCCTATAGTATACGCTAGATAGATATCAAACGTAGATGTCAAACGGTAGCGAAAAATCGTCGTATATTGACGAGTATTGATCCGATAGTATTCGTACTTTGTAGAGGTCGAGAATAGTATATACTAGAGAGGATAGCTTCTTTGATTTAGTAGGTTTCTGTCTAGGTTCGACCTCGTCGTCGCTATCGATAGAATTGCTTAGCGAGGTAAAGAACTCGAAGCTCTTAGAGCGCGGACTATACGACACTTTAGGGAGTTAGTTTAGTAGTATCTAGAGGTAATAGAGCATTCTCGATAGATAGGTCGTCGTCGTTAGAGCAGAGTAGGGGGTCTGTCGATAGTAGTAGATATTGTATCGCAATTTAGGAACGCGCCTTTATACCTACTGTATTAAAAGTAGTATCAATCGAATTTTTAGGCCGCTTTTTAGAAATACTTTTTTTCTCGTATACCTCTTAGTACTAGTTATAGTACTATTTGGCAGTAAAGTTTCTCGTAGGTATAGAGTATAACCGTTTACTATATATTAGCTTTAGCCGCTTTAAGAAAGCTACTAACTCTCTAGATAACAGATCCGAACCCTACCCGTAGTCTACCCGCGCTTTACGTTACCTTCTAAACAAAGCGGCTATATTAGAGCTAGCTCCTAGTTATGTCTATAAATACAGAGATAGCGCTAATTGGCTTAGAATTAAAGACCGTACTATATAAAAATCGTTAATACGTAACTTTCTAATATATAGTAATTCGTGTCCGCCCCTAACTTAATATATCAAAATCTAAGGTTTCTGCCCTTACTAAGCAATAGTATATAGGCATAAACTCGTATAGGTATAAACTATATATATTGCTTCCCTAAATAACGATACCGCGCGTATGTATTACTACCCCTCTTACCTGCCTAGTCTTCTATCCCCGCTGCCGAATATATACGATATACGAAACCCTTTTCTATATAACGCTCGTATAGTAGATTTCGCGTTACCCCTATAGGAGTTTCTTTAATCCTACTAACATACGATAGCAGTACCCTTCGCTTAGCCGATCCCGCTGCCTACGTACTATTATCTCGTACCTCTCGACTTGTAGAATAGTATATATCTAAGGCGGTTAGTCGTCGCGCTACTACCTTAGCCTACGTAGGCCTACTACTACCTCTACTTAGTATACTTAGCGCTATCTCTAGCTCTTCCTTATTATTAGGTATCTCGTACGGATCGAGCTATAGTACTATAGGTAGCCGCTTTATAAGACGTAGGCTCGGTTGCTATAGCTATAAAGAACTAGTAACCGGAGAAGAAGAGGTACTTAGCTATTCGGGTATAGTATAATACTACTTATATTCGCTATTATTATCGATTAGCTCTAGCGTCGGCTCTACGGCTATTCTGTTAATAGTATTATATATCTACTAATCGTCGTCGGCTATAATTGTCTATACTTGAATTAGTTTAGCTAATCGGATATTAGAGAATTGCTCTTAGTTCTATATATAAATTTGTATATATATAGTACTAATCGACTCGGGTTAATATATATATATATATATATCGCATATATAGAATTTGTAGAATTCCGATATTAGCGTATATTTAGATACGATATACAATATATACAGCGGGTATAAACTATAGGTAGGGAAAAAGATTAGCCTCTATATTAGCAAGATTAGCCGACGTTCCGTACTACTAACGGGCTAGCCCGTAGGACATATTATATATATATGTATACGCACTTTGCAATAAGTAACAAAGTAGTAGTAGTAAGGTTAAAAATACGGCCGGCGCTAAGAGGCGGCGGTAGTACGGTAATTATCGTAATCTGTCTTCTTAGAAACCGACGGTAATACCGACGCTCGAAAACCGGAAACCTGCTAAAGAAGACGGGGCCTAAGACGTAGCGTCTACAAATCATATACCTCTATTGAATTCTACAAGACCGTTCTCGCCGCCCTTCTCCCAGAATTCCTGCTCTAAGCTCGAAGCCTTTACAGCCTGTCTCTGCGGGAAAGCCGCCAACGCAAGCGGCAGCGCAAAGATACTCGTAGTCAGAATCAGGCCCAGATTCACCGGCGTGACCATCCTCGGCCTTGCCTTCAGCCACTGCGTCTGTTGCAATCGGACGAGGATGAGGGGTGGAATGACCATGATAGGTGTAGCGTTGAGTACTCGGGAGACAGCAGTCTCTCCCACTGCAAGTGTAGCAGCTTTCTTACTCTTGCCAATGGGCTCCAGTGCCTCTCCAGCTTCTTCTCTCTTCTTCCTGTCAGATTCGGACTCGCTAGGGTAGACGTTGATACCTTGTCGAATTTCCTCGCCGCGCATGAGGAAGACATTGAGGACACCGGCGCTGGCGACAGCTGCGAAAGGCACTAGTCGACCCAAAGTAACCTTTGCTGCTGGGCTGAGGCGCTTGAGTCGAGGCACAATTGAGTTGAGGCCGACAGCTACACCACAACTGGCTCCTACGGCTAGGAAGTAGGACTGGATGATGCTAGAGGTCGACATTGGTGTACTCTTGTTTGCGTTGGAAAAATTGATAGCCACATTGAGTGACTGATTGGCGATTTGCCATGCGACTGTTCCAGTTGTGGTCAAGTTGGGCGTGAGCATGCCAGCGGTGACGACCAAGTTGGACATGACGAAGCAGGACATTCGGAAGGGGAGAAAGACTGGTTCTCCGGTATCTGGACGGCGCGTCAGTATTGAGTCTCGTTACGAGCGGATGGATATGCCGCACCGGGATGGAGAGTCGAATCCACGACCTTCTTGGCGGTCCATAGCTCAGGAGTCATCTGCTGAATCGTGCCCTGCTTGTATTGTGTGATGAGAGACTTGGCATGTTCGAGGCCGGTGGAGGAGGTGAAGAGTGTCCTGAGAGAATCTGTTAGTAAGTTCTACTCTCAACACCAATTGCCCGAACAATGCCGCCAGTCAGATGAATACAAATTGGCATTACTGACCCATTGGGGATCACATTGAGCCTTTCACTCCGTCCTCGTGTTTTTTATTTCTCACCTCGGATCGGAAATGTCTGCGGAGTGCTTGACGCGTCCCCAATATGTGCTGAGATCATGGCGAGAAGCGGGCAGATCTCGACTGCCAGGAAGCGCGGCAGACATGATTTGCTGTGATGTCGAAGCGAGAGGGAGGCCGAAGAGATGGCAGACGTGAACGCGAATTGTCGGTGATTGGGGAGTCACCAGCGATACCGCCAACGGGTATTGCCGCGACAAGCGAACCGGAGACACCACGCAATTTTCTCTGCTTTCCCGACCATCTACTACCTGACTTACTTCGACTTCCAACACCATCACTTCCATCTCATCGGGAACCAGCATCGCCAAGTATACCTACCTACGCAAAGGACAGACATGTAGTCGCTGATCCTACCGTCTTACCCACGCTCACTGCTGCTCTCACGCGTCGCCTGCAATGAATGGTCAGGTAGCTGCGCATTCCCGACATCCTTCCTGTATATACAACAGGCCGAAAAGGAAACCATCGTCTCTCACCGCGCTCGATCTGGCAAAGTACCTCTTTTTACAGATCTTGAGCTGGCTTTCCACCAACAGACTCTTCGGAGTATGCTGGTGTGAATACGAGACAAGATCAAACACATCTTCGGCGGTTTTTGAGTACGAATCCAGGCTTTTGCTTCTACAGCCCGGCTTTTTCGTAATTTACCAGCTCGATACAATCACGTACATCATATATGTACATACGAGAGAGCAAGTGCATAGCTCCATTGTTACATAGTGATTATTGGTGCCTTGCTATGGCAATCCTTCAATCTCCCTCCTCCTCGCCTCTCTCAAGTCCTGACTCGCAGGCCTTCTCACTTCTCTCCATACTCCATCCCAAGGTCTCAAATCCTGCGCAGTAATAGGAGAGGCATTCGACTGTGCCGATGCAGAGAAAGGCTTTGCAGTTTGCGAGTACGAAGACGACGGCGTGTGGGTTGCCGTCATTGGTGGAGGGGGAGCGAACCAACCTCCGGCGGGCGTAGTCGCCGTTATAGCATCCTCCTCCTGCCAGTCAATTTGGTAAGTGCTGGATGTGGTGGTCGGATGTGGTGACGCAGGCTGTTCTTCGCGGTTGAGAAGTAGCATGAGCATTTGTTGCCGTTGCATTTCTTCTTCTGTGATGCAGTTCGGGTCATATCCTCCTCCGGTTTGAAGTGGTGGAGGTGGCTGTTGTGGTAACCCTTCTCCTGCACGACTATATGCAGAAGGAAACATGTTTTGGTTGTAGTTGGAATAGTATGTCTGCTCTTGCGCGAAAGGTCTGTAGCTGGTTTCAGCTCCAGCATTATTACGTGTTGTGGTTCCCATCTGCATCATGGGCACGGGCAAACACTGTATGCGGGTCCTCTCTTTTCCGACTCTTTGCTGGGCCCAGATCAAAAGTCCTCCATATACGGTAGTGCTGACAGCTGCCCCTATCGTCACCAACAAGGCGGGAGTATTCCAGTAATATCTTTTGAAGACGAGGAAATTGTAGAAGACGGTCAACAGACCTAATGCGCAGGATGTGAAAGCGGGGAGGAAGACATTATCCGCTCGGAAAAGTGGATTGCGCACTGCGTAGCAAAGGAGCGCTGTGAAGGAGAAGCCTGCGGTAAGGAGAGCTAATGCGAAGATGCCGAGGGCGGCTTCTGCTACTCGTAGGACTGGGTCTCGTTCGAATGTCACGGGGAGCATAAGGAAACTGGTGCGTAGCAGGTCAGCATCAGCTCAGCTCACATGCAATATATATCGAGCATATGTCCAATAGCAGCGAGCATTAAGAACAACAACTTACCCGCCCAGAATCAGAAAACTCGACGCTATCCCTACCGACCTCCAATACCACGCCACAGCATCTCTTCCTGCTAACAGACCATCGAGGGTCCTATAGCTCTGCGCCCGTGGCCGACCTGGCGCTCGTATGCGTTTGATGGCGCCAAAAGGCGAAGGTTTTGTGTTGGGAGATGTAGAGATGTCTTCTTGAATCCCTCTTCCTCCATACATTTCAAAGGTTGTAGACCAGATTCTTTGCGCCGAAGCGCGCGATTCCCGAGCCTCTCGTGTATCGTATCCTCCCTTCTTGCGAAGCTAAATCCTCCTGTTCTGCGCAGCAATCGTAGCTTGATCCTCGAGTCTGATCTCCTCCTGCCAAAGTCTGGACCGGATCGACTCCTCCGATATGGCTATGCGTAATTACTGGCTCTTTTGGGTGGTGGTCGTCAGCGCACAAGGATATAGTCCGAATCGCCTGACACTGTTGTATAGCGAAATGTCGACTGGTCGCCGTCGTCGGCTTCGTTTGGTCTGGAAGGAGACTGCCTAGAACACAGTAAGGTAGCCTTCGCAACGCCAGCTCTTGCTGAAGGGATCAGTCAATAGATAGGGAGTATGGCAGTTGGTACAACGAAAGGATAACAGGCGATCAGAAGAGGCTGAAGAGGCCAAGTACAGTACCTAGGTGAGGAGGTAGGTACCTGAGTATTACAACTAGGTAGGTACCGACGGGTGGCATTGACAGGGTAAGCCACACCAGCCTTACTACAAGGGTAAAGAGCGCGCCTACCTTCCAGCAATCCTCATTGGGAGCCAGATAATGTCTTGTGGCGGTGGTATATCCCATGGGTTGGGAGTACTATGATATGTCACCTAGGTACGCAATATTGCATCGTAAAAGTATATGTACTGTAGTGCGGTGAAGACGGGATGCCCTCTCGCGAAAATAGAAACACTAGAACAGTTCTCTGGTAGGAGGAGGTACTGGCACCGTGGCGGAGTCGGCGAGTTTTATGCTTCCTGCAAACTCCGAGTCTCCGACAGTCGTGCGAGGACTCACCACGCGCCACGAGCAGACTCTCCTCTGGAGCGTGTCTATGCTATAACCCAAGGCTCTGTTCATCTTGAGGAACTTGGCAAAATATCGAAGCGCCTCCGAACCCGAAGAAAGACATGATGGCGTTGCGGTTGTAGTGATTTTGATGGAAGTGTACAGGTAGTTATCAGATATGGTCGTCGACTTTCGTATATACCCACATCAACATCGCGATGATCTGCACTCTATTGAACAGTATAGTGCCATTCTACCTGATCCAGGAAGACAATGTAGAGAGTAGGTACATATAGAACTGTCCAGCTATGCGCTCTTTCTCGGGATGTCTTGCTGCTATTGCTGTGAAGAACACCAGAGGCCGTTCTCGGAGGACAAGCACTGGTAACCTGGCTGGCTGCAAGCCTGCAAAATGTCGCGTGAGTGCTGTATCTATTTGTATGCTATGATATCGGAGATCAAGGCGAAACTTACACCGTTGCAACAGAGCGTGCAGGCTTGGCCTTCAATCGATCCTGGTAGGTCGCAAGTGTCGGTGCAATCTGCGATAGCTACTCCGCTAAATACGAGCGCTGCAGAGAACAGTCGTAGGAGCAACATCGCTTGTTTGCTTGTTTGCTTGTTTGCTTGTTTGCTTGTTTGCTTGTTTGCTTGGTTTTGCCTGCTGTACTGTATATGATTAGTCCTCTAGAGAGTATTTTGGTGTATGCAAGTGCTATATGTACCAGTTGTTCTGCGTGTCGAAAAGGTGGTGTTTCGAAAAGATAGGGGGCTTCGAAGAGGTACCTGGGCTTGAGTAGGTAGTTGTCAAGAGGAACAACACGAACGAGCAGACGACGTTATTTTATACCTGGAGGATACGACTGCGATACCGGGAAAACTGCGCGTTGCACCCACGAGGATCTCATCTCCACGATGTCCTCGACAGGGAATTCTCAGCAGCAGGGTAGGTCAGATCTGTATATTGTCATTGGCGAGGATGAACCCTTCGAAGCAGGTCACGCTGTCCACGACCGGCTAGGCCATAGGCAGGCCGCCGGCCAGGCCTCTACGACAACGAACTCTGTTTCCTTTTTCCCCCGGCAAGGCTCCTTAGGTAGATGTAGCGTGTGGGCATAGTATTTGTATATGGCTAGAGCTGTAGACGGTGAATGAAGTCCTCTCGTAGCTAGAATAATTCTTGATTGGTTACGCGGCGCAGTTGAAGCCGATTTTTACTCCCAAGCAAGCCGAGCGCCTTGTACTTGTATTTCCGAACTTTCCGTTCATTCTGTGTACCTAGAGGGGGTAGGGGTGCGGGTGTCAGCTACACCTAGGAAGTATTTAGAACGTCAGCATACCGCTGTATAGGCCGTCGAATAGGCGCCAGGCGGTTATTGAACGTACGCCGGCGCGGCTTACAAAGTTACATACCTTGGTAGTAATTTCAGATATGTAGTAAATGCCTGTTATACCGGTATCGCAGGACCCAGGTCACTGCTATGTGTGTTATATATCCGCGGAGTACCTGCACAAGCAGTGCCTTTGCCGAGTTGGTACAATAAGGTAGCTGTCAGAACGCTTGTTACAACTAAACTTGAAGTATTGATCAACTGACTCCCGCTCGATCACTCTGGATAGCGGAATATAGTCGAGACATTGTTTCGCCGCTCTCAATTGTATAGCAGTGCTGTCAACATTACGGACGTCCTCGTAAACAGCTGCTGTTGACTATGTACTCCTGAATAGTGTAGTCCTGAATAGGGTCAATAGGTACTGCACGCATCTGAAACAAGCCGCAGAATCGAGCCATTGTCGTATAGTGACCGAAAGGTGTTGCAGAGAACAAAAGTCAAGCTGACAGCGGATAGTAGGAGGTAGGCTGCAAAGTAACATACAAGATGGACGATATGCTAGTTGCTGGCACAGTAGGAGTTGGTAGGGCGCAAAGCGACTGCAAAGCGACTCCGACGGCCGGTGGATTAGACAAGTTTGTAGGCTTGGCCGCGCCCTGACGGACGGCCACCTTTTACCTGAGGCTACAAAGAGGCATTTGCAATCATACCTGGTAAGGTACCTACCTTAGGTAAGCGGCTGATATTCCTCTCCAACGTACCCGCGACTCGGAACGTGTAGAAAGTCGATCAATAGTACAATGGAATATGGGTAAGACGGGACTCAGGAGGTACATGTAAGGTATTATTCTGATCGGATTCGATGAGAGCGGAACAATAAGGCCGAAGGCGATGGTATACTACCTTATAGCGTGGCTGCTGTCCGGCCTCTCATTGGCTCGGACATGTTACGCCGCTCAACGCGGCGGAAGTCGGAAGACTTTTTGTCGCGACGGCAGGAGCAGTGCTGAACATTATTCGACATTGGACTTTGACCTCAACCTCTCCCATTTCATTCCATTCTCAAACACCACCGCGCACCGCCGCATCACCTCTCTCCACTCCACCGCACGCACCGTCGAGCTCTTCCTCCCCCCTAAGGCACACCTACTCTTCCCCTGCACACACAGTCACCATGTCTGGAACAGGTACGCAAGCACCACAGAGCACTGGCATCGCCAAGCTCGATGCCGTCAAGGAGACTCTTGCTGCGAAGACGCCCGAGAAGCTCAGCGGTGTCGCCCTCTACTCCCGATTCGCCTTTGCTGGTGCCGTGTGCTGTTCTATAACTCACGGTGGTCTCACACCTGTCGATGTGTAAGTTGGCGCCAGGAGACAGAAAGATTTGGTTTCGCGCGCGCGCGCGCACGAGAGAGAGAGGAGAGCTGACACGGCGTCTTACACAGCGTCAAGACCCGTATTCAGCTCGACCCAGTCACCTACAACCGCGGATTGATCGGTGGTTTCCGTCAAGTCATCGCCAACGAGGGAGCTGGTGCTCTCCTTACCGGTGCAGGCCCAACCTTTGCTGGCTACTTCCTCCAGGGCGCATTCAAATTCGGCGGATATGAATTCTTCAAGCAGCAGTCCATTGGTCTCCTCGGCTACGAATCTGCCTCCAACAACCGCACCGCCGTCTACCTCGCCTCCGCTGCCACCGCCGAGTTCTTCGCTGATATCGCCCTCTGCCCTCTCGAGGCCACCCGTATTCGATTGGTATCGCAGCCTACATTCGCTAGCGGACTCGCTAGTGGTTTCAGCAAGATCGCCAAGCAGGAAGGCATCGGTGGTTTCTACTCTGGTTTCGGACCCATGTTGTTCAAGCAAATCCCATACACTATGGCCAAGTTCGTGGTGTACGAGAAGGTGGCCGAGGCAGCATACAAGAACTTCTTTGACAAGGAGAAGACTTCTAGTGGAATGCAGACTGTCATCAACCTGGGATCGGGTCTGATTGCTGGTTTCGCTGCTGCCATCATCTCGCAGCCTGCTGACACGATGCTTTCCAAGATCAACAAGACCCAGGGTCTTCCAGGTGAGGGAACCACCAGCCGTCTGATCAAGATCGCCAAGGAGCTTGGTTTGAAGGGTTCGTTCAGCGGTATTGGTGCTCGTCTGTTCATGGTCGGAACCATCACTGCTGGTCAATTCGCCATTTACGGAGACATCAAGAAGGCTATCGGTAAGTCTATCGTGCGACTCTGACTTGGTGTATGGATGCTGACTTGTTTAGGCGCTACCGGTGGTGTTGAGATCGCCAAGTAAGCGTCTCCTGTCTGCGAGAGGTGGGGAGCAGGTGGGAAGTGGTGTGTAATGCAGCGAGATCCGAAGGAGCTGCTGTTTCTCTCTTCTTCTTCTGCTTCTCCTAGTAGAAGGAGTGCGAGATAAGAGCCTAATGTCTTGATTTGAACTGCTAAAATGATAGAGGATGGGCGCAGCAAGACAGCTTTCTCTAGATCCGTGTACAGTAGGGCATTAGGGATGGCGTTTGATTGAAATGCATCATGATCTAACTTGCGTTGCGCATTGGACTCTTTCTCTTCCTCTTTCTCCTTCTCTTTGCCTCGGATGAATACCACTCGAGACAGAGGTCGAATGTGGCATGCGACATATGCTTACGTAACATTCAACGTTCCTGTCGTCAACCAATATCATGTGTATTGAAGAACCTCTCTCTCTCTCTCTCTCTTTTTCTCTTCGTCTTACATGTATCTGCCGCAATCCAATATGTCAGGTCTTGGCTTATTCTTTTTCCATCGTCGGCTCTGCTCCGTGTAACAGACATGAAATCCCACTTGTGTGATGACGCTCGCTTCTTCTCTCGTACTCTCGCCTGTACATGGACTTGCGCGTAGAATAGCAGCATGTGGGTCACGCCGACCACGCGTGCGGTATCACTATGGCTAATTATGCGCGCCTCCAATACACGGACAGGTAGGTCGACGTGACGTTCGTGCAACTGACTCTCAGCTACCTCCCTTGATCAGCCAGGCAGCAGCAACATGTCCAACAGTGCAAAGGACAATCCCGTCATCTTCCAGGCCTTCGAATGGCACACTCGATCGCACCCTCCGCCCCCGCACGAAACTTCCTCTCCATCCTCCCACTGGTCTCGTCTGACCCGTCTCCTCCCCACCCTCCACTCCTTCGGCATCACCGCTCTCTGGCTCCCGCCCGGCTGTAAAGCCAACTCTCCCACTGGCAACGGCTACGACTGCTACGACATCTGGGATCTCGGTGAATTCGACCAAAAGTGGGCTCGAAGCACGAAATGGGGCTGTCGCGAAGAACTGAATCTCCTCATCCGCACCGCGAAGAGTCTGGGGGTCGAAATCGTGTGGGATGCCGTGTTGAACCACAAGACAGCGGGGGATCGTGTCGAGGAGACGTGGGCTGTGGAGGTCGACCCTCAGGATCGGAGGATAGAGGTCACGGAACCGAGGAAGATTGAGGCTTGGTTGAGGTATGATTTTCCAGGGAGGGGAGAAAGATATAGTGGGTTGAAATGGGGGGCGGAGCATTTCAGCGGGACGGATTGGGATCAGAGGAGGGAGAGGAATGCCATTTACAAGTTGATTGATGATCCAATGAGGACTGTGAATGCTTCACTTCCTCCTCCTATACCGCCTAGACCGGGAAAGGAACACAATAACCATCATCAGGGTTTCAACATGTCTCGTTTCGCTCGCTTTGCCAAAGATACCATTCAAAAACATACCGCTCTGCCTATGTGGAAAACAATCTCACAGCGCCCGGGCAAAGGCTGGCTCCCGGATGTATCACGCACGCTTGGGAACTATGACTACTTACTGTTTTCCAACATTTACTACCTCCACCCTGCCGTCCGGTCGGACATTCTGAATTGGGGAAAATGGATGCTCGAAGAAGTTGGAATCGACGGAGGTTTTCGTCTCGATGCCGCTCAACATTTCAGCTGGAATTTCACGCGCGAATGGATTGAGCAGATCCAGGAGACAAGTCGACGACAGTATGGAGGAAGGGAAATGATGGTCGTTGGGGAGGTCTTGACGCATCACGTGGGGGATATCATACAGTGGTTGGATTGCGTTACACCTCCTTCATCATCATCATCATCATCATCATCATCAGAAGGACGAGGAAATGGAAACAGAAGATTAGCCTACGCCTTCGACACCCCTTTAATGTACTCCTTCTCCCGCGTCTCACAAGATGTCCATCACAACAGCCCCAACGCAGACTTGCGAACTCTCCTCGCCGGCCCTTCTCCGCCTCCTGGCAAAAGGTCCGCAGAAGGTGGTCATCATCATCATCATCATCATCATCCGGGACAAGCCCTCGTCTCCCTCCGCCCGCATCAGAGCCTCACCTTTGTCACTTCCCACGACACGCAAACCGGCCAAGACGCATACGTCCCCATGCGGCAAGATCTCAAAGCGCTCTGGTACGCTTTCATCTTGCTTCGCGAAGGTGGTGTACCGATCGTGTTTTGGGGAGATCTCTATGGGATTGCAGGCGATCCTCAGAAGGGGGAACGAGCACCTGCCGAATTACCGAGTTGCCGTCGTCGCCGTGCTGGAAAATTGGGGGGAGCCGGAGGCGGAGGGAGCAGTAAGTCACTCTTGCCGGTGATTATGTTGGCGCGCAAGCACTTTGCACATGGATCTCAACAGGATTATTTCGATGCGGCCGGTTGTATTGGTTGGGTGAGATATGGTGTTGTTGGTGGTGGTGATGGTGGCGGATGTGCAGTCATCTTATCGATCCTCCCGGCATCGACATGGACAATCAAGAAAATGTTTGTGGGACGCGCGCATCGAGGAGAGAGATGGGTGGATTGTTTGAGTGAACGTGCCGAAGGAAGGGCGGAATGCGTGATTGACGAGGACGGGTGTGGAGTCTTTGCGTGTCCTGGGGAAGGGGTTTGTGTGTATGTCAAGGAAACGGAACCGGTGAGGAGAGGTTGGGAGTTTGATGTGGATGTCTATCGACACTAGCTTTAGGGAGAAGTGTGACAGGCAAAAAGAGGGAGAGGGAGAGAGAGAGGGAGGAGGTACGATGAATGTTGTTGCAAGACGGATTGACAACTCAGGTTTTATGGATACCTTATGTCAAGGCAGGTAAATACGGTATGGCATGCTGCCATGCAAGACCGATCAAACTCCTTGGCACGGAACGGAACAAGTGGACGAATTTTGAGTTCCTTTCCATTCGGGTAAGAGTACCTAACATATTCGTCGTATTCGTCCACATGCGCAAATCATATCGGGCCTCCTGTTTCGAAGGCGGGATTCTTTTCTTCTTTTCTCTCGACAATAGAGGATAGTGGATACCTAGTCTCTGTCTGCTGCGTGGTCCTCCGAGGACACGGAAGAAAAAGAAAAAAAGAAAAAAAGAAAAAGACCAGCTCAAACACTAATCGTCTTAAACACACCAAATCCACTCTCCCCAGTACTCATCAACGTACCCTTCATCTGCGGATGCCAATGAGCCTCCTTGACACCCTTGGAGTAATGATTAAACAACAACTGCGGCGGAACATCTTTGGCGTCCGCCGTAAATCTACTCTCTTCATCATCTAATTCCACGGCTAAATCCCACAGAGTCAAATTGTCATCTCCTCCACATACGGCTACGACACTATCGTCTGTTGGATGCCATTCTACGCTGGTGATTTGGCCCAAGTGGAAAGCGAAGTGCGCAATGGGTTTGGAGGTCGTTTTTTGTTGGTGATCGGGGGATTTCCATTGTCGTAGATCCCATACTGACCATGTGCCGTCGTCGTGGCCCGAGGCGAGGAGATGAGGGGTTTGATGAGACCAGCTGAGGACGTTGGCGTCGCTCGTGCTGACTTGCACCGAGACGGCGTGTTTGCGGCTTTTGGAGCGTGCGTCCCAGATTTTGACCGTGCCGTCGCTGGAGGCGGAGGCGAAGACGTTGCGTTCGGTGGGGGACCATTGGAGTTCTTCGATGGAGCTGGAATGGCCGGTGTAGGGGGTTGTGTCGGTCACGAAGCCGCCGCCTTCGGTGCGCGTCGTGGCGAAGATGTGGCCGGCCGTGTCTCCTGTGAGGAGTTTGCCGGCGGGGATGAGAGGGGACCAGTCGAGAGCGTAGCCTTCATTGCGCTTGTGGGCGCGGATGGTGGACAGGGGTTTGTTGGCGTTGGTGGGGAGCATGTAGCCTGGTTCGTCAAAGGCGCGGAGATGCGGGGTGATGTCGTGGATGAGGACTTCGCCCGACTCCTGCATGGAGGCTGTGATTGTGGTGGGCGGTTGTGAGGCACTTGCTTGCGGTGATTGATGTGCTCGGATACGGTTGGTGGTTGTTGTGAGAGGGATGGATTTGGTCTCCAATACGGGATCAGAGAATGTGTCGTCGTCGTCCTCATCTTCATCGTCCGAATCGATGTTTTGGAACTTGTCGTTTCGTGAGAGTCCAGACAACTTCATGACCATGATTTGATTTTCCTTGGCTCGATCGGAGGCGGCTTGCGTGCCTGCTACGGCATATGCGGTGGCGGGGTATGATTTCCGGTCATCGCCCAGATTATCCTTGAGGATGTCGAAAGAGAGACACGGCCACGTCGGTTCCAGAGTGTGCAGCATTTCGTATACTGAGAGATCCGGCGCAAGAGTCTGTCCTGCTTCGAGTTGATGTCTCCCCGGAACGAAGGTTTGTTGGTCGACGTCCATGGCTCCCGCCGCTCTCTCGTCCGCTTCTCGCTCGTCGTCGGGTCTTCCATCGACGCCGGCTTCCAGCACTTCGTCTTCACTCTCGTACTCATCCTCGAATTCATCTTCGAATTCCTCTCCATCGGCCAGTGGCGTGTCTGCTACCGGCCGTTCGCCCGCCACCAGCCTCTGCGGCTCTTCATCCTCGGCGGCACGCTTGGACATGTTCACCTGCACGGGCGTGGGTGATGTTTGTTAAGGTGTACTGTATAGTACAGGTAGTTGTTCACTGAAAAAAAGTCTGGGCTTGGCAGATATGAGTGACGAAAGTCAGGTATCGACGATATTTTTGTCGGGTTCATGTGCGCCTGAACTTTACACGCGCTAGGCCGCATCGGGTGTGGAGGCATGTGGCGTTCGGGGCGGACGGGAGGGCGGACCGCAGCCAGTCCACGTTGGTTGGCGAGGAAGAGGAAGGAGCGACGCAGGCCAAGCGCGTGTTGCTCAACAGGGCAGTCCCGTCGACCAGTCACTACAGCGGCCCAGCACCGCTCAGCCAGCGCCAGCTCTAAAAGACAACGAGGACCAAGTTTTGGGGGAAGTTGCCAGAAAGCCAAGTTGAGTTGAGCTGGTACTACCGCCTACCGCCTACCGCCTACCGCCTACCCGCGCGACCACCAACTGCAGGTACCAGACGCGCTGGACTGGACCTGTCCCAGCTTGATCCCTCTCTGCTCCCGTCCGGTCTCTCTCCCCTCTCCCCTCCAACGCGCATGCATGCATCCATCCATATTACCGTGGCCTATTGTTGTTGATTGACTCGCCCGCCATGGACCTCGACTCCGAGCCTCCACAACCGCCGCCACACCCAGACCCGCAAGCGCTCACTGGTGACGGCACCACCACCAGCACCACCAGTGAGAAACACACCCTCCTCGACGACGCCTCGCTGCACACCATCGCCGCGACCTCTCTCCAGACCCCACCTGTGCTGCAGAATCCCTCCATCCACCACAGTAACCCCATGGCCGACGAGCGCCCGCGCACTTCCTACTCCGACACGGGCTTCGCGTCTCGCCCATACTCGCAGTCTGCGGACAATACTCCCGACCACTCACAACTGCAGCAGCAGCCGTCGCAGCAGCAGCAGCAGAATGGCAATGGCTTGAGCAGACCGCAGAGTCAGAGCGCGGCGGATGGCCAACGGCAGCAGGCCCAGAAGAACTCGTCAGTAGTCATCAAGGTCGGCATGGTGGGTGACGCGCAAATCGGCAAGACGAGTCTCATGGTGAAATACGTCGAAGGTAGCTGGGACGAGGACTACATACAGACGCTGGGTACGACGACGCTGCCCTTGGGCCTACCCATTACTCGTCAGACCCGCTGAAGCTAACATCATTACACTACAGGCGTCAATTTCATGGAAAAGACCATCAGTATACGGAACACGGAGATTACCTTCTCCATTTGGGATCTGGGTGGACAGCGCGAATTCGTCAACATGCTACCCCTCGTCTGCAACGATGCTGTCGCCATACTATTCATGTTTGATCTGACGCGCAAGTCCACCCTCAACAGCATCAAAGAGTGGTATCGTCAAGGACGCGGCTTCAACAAGACAGCCATTCCCTTTTTGGTGGGCACCAAATATGATCACTTTGTCAACTTTCCCCGAGAAGAACAAGAGGAGATTTCGCAGCAGGCCAAGCGTTTCGCAAAAGCGATGAAGGCGAGCTTGATCTTTTCGAGTACCAGTCACAGTATCAATGTGCAAAAGGTGGGCTTCACCTTTTTCCCGTTTTGACCTGGATTCGCCACAGCTAACCATGTCATTTCTAGATTTTCAAAATTGTGCTCTCCAAAGCTTTTGACCTCCGATGTACAATACCGGAAATCGAGAACGTTGGCGAACCACTTTTGATTTACCAGGCGTCGTAAGCAGATGGAGCGCCGCCAACCCTGTCCTCCATATCCTTGGCCACGAGGATATCGGCGCGAAACGGCTGGACCCAACACGCCGGTACGAACTCGAAGGAGCGCGCACCTCGAAGGTGCCGATGAAAGCGCTGGTAGCGAGAGGGATGGATGTCAGGGCATGAGATGGGGAGATGAGGCATCACGTCACTACCGAAAACGCGGGGTGCGTGCGATGCGAGGCTGGTGCAATAGGTGGGAATGGTGTCCACCCGGAATAGACTCCGGACCATTGCATCGATGAGAGAAGTCGAAGAGAATGCTACCTACCGACGAAGCTGAGAAACGCGAGTATGAAAGAAACTGAATGAAATGCCGCAATAACGTGCAATTGAATGGATTATGGGGGGGGAAGGGTTTAGAAGTGAAGCGGAGCAGGGGGAGCCTGGCGCACGCACTTTGCATGACGGAGGAGACTATGGGCGCTTGAGGCGCTGCTGTCATCACCACATTTCTTCTTGTTGTTTTTGTTGTTCTTGTTGTTCGTCGTCCTCTTCTTGCATGACAGACATGTTGGGAGGGGGACCACAGCACGCTTCTACTAGTCTACTACTACGGAATGAAGTATCACCATAATTCCATTTGTTTGGAGAAGGAAAGACTTGGGGAATTCCATGACTGCAGTATTTGATTCTCGATGCGAAGAAGAGGAGGAGGAGGAGGAGGATGATGAGTAGGAAGACCTGGTTAGACTACGATGGGCCAAATTCTACTGGAAATGAGAGCAAAAAGAAAAAAAAAGCATAACACCAGGGGTAGTAGACGCAGCTGCCTAAACGGGCCGCGCCTTACGCCTCGTGAAGGCTTACGAAGCACGGAGCACGAAGCGTATCATCTGTTCCCAACGACAAACTTTCCGCGTATGCGGCCGCCGTCTGCGATGCGAGAAACGATCTGATCTGATTTGTATAGGTAAAATGAAGTGAAATGACAAAAAGTTGCTGTTGCTGCCTACCTTATCTCCTATCGAAGGTATAATCGATCGATCGATTTGTTTGGGTAGGTAGGTAGGTAGGTAGGTAGGTATCCTCTCGGGAATAAGGTAGGGATTAAGGTAGCTTTCCTGTCTATACCTACCTACCTAACCTCTAAGCCCTACCTTACTCTTGCTACCTCCTAGAAGCGGGAATACTAGGGAGGTACTCTACTAAAGGGGCGTATTAGGAGGATTCTTGTATATATATATATAGGAGGTATGTAGGAGACTTTGCTTACTATATACCTTCTTAGGAGTTTGAATTGCTTAGGGGGGTTAATATATAGGTAAAGGTTAGTTGGTTAGAGGAGTTTATATCTGTCTGTTTGTAAATTTGTAAATTTCTACGTAGAAGCTTTTTCTGTTTTCTGTCCTCTAGAGAAAGATGATCAAGTAGTTAGGGATTGAGTAAGGTTGAAATTCGATCCGGTATTTTCTTAGACGAAGAAAGGGGAAAAAAAAACAAAGATAGAGGAGGAGATCAAAAACTCTTCGAATAAACAAGTTGTCGACCTGAACTTTCTTTCCATTTCGTCTCCTATTTTTGTTGATTGGAAAAAGAAAAAAAAATCCGCTTTCTCTACAAGTCTCTCTCTCTCTCTCTCTCTCTGGAATCGTACCTTACATAGGTACCCAAGGTACACATCCTTCAGCAATCCTTCAGGTTCTGATACTCCTCCACCTCATTCCACAAAGTCTCATTCTGCACAACTTTGACCTCCTGACTGAGATCCAACTCATTGTAGCGTCGAAGATCCATTTCTTCGGCGAGGAGGGGTTTGACGTAGGGGTCGAAGGTTTGCCAGTAGGGGTTTTCGAGATGATATCTGTGAATTGGGGGGATTGATTGATTAGTTGGGGGGGTTGGGGGTAGAGGGGAGGGGGTGGATTGGTGGATGGATGGATGGATGGGTAAGGTAAGGTAGAGTAAGGTAGATACATACTTTTGCGAACTCTCATTCACATATCTCTCAACAATGGTGAATTTTCTCGCATCGAGATGATCTTGCATTACAAACCTTGAAAGAAAGAAAGAAAAAAATCAGCAATTGTTTTCCTTTTTCTCCCAAAATCAAAAAACCCAACAAGTAGGCAGGTAGGCAGTTAGGTAAGGCATGTACATACCAAGACAACGTCTCCCGATCTTTCGAATACACCTGACTAGCCTCTTGCAATTTCGCCTTGACCTTGTTGATATTTTCCTCGCCTTCTTTGGTATACAAATGTACGACGAGAGTGTACGCTTGATTATCCGCGACACTCATGATTTGCGGAGCAGCAGCAGCGGGAGGAGTAGGAGTCGCCGATACGCTCAGAGCAGCGAGGAAGAAGAGAGGGAGAGTAGTCTTCATAATGATAGAGGAGGAGGAGGAGGAGGAGGAAAGGATCTTGGTAGAAAAGAGTTCGATGGCTCGCTCACGAGATGAATAGGTACCTACTTCTCTAGAGCGAAACGCCCGCTTGCTTGCTTGCTTCCTCCCCGTGGGGAGCGGGTTTTATATATCTGCATGTACCTTACCTGTCCGATGGTTCTTTTGGTGAGGGGAAAACATGACGTCCTTGTGGTCTGGTGTATTCGCTTGATGAACAATACATTAGCTAAATTAGAGCGCGAAGACGGTCTCTCCGGAGGCGGACCGTGAACCGTAGACTGTACAGTAGACCGTAAGAAACTGGAGAGAAGTTATGCTTGCCCCGGACAAGGGGTTGAAGCGGAGACCGACGGGAAGACCAGCGTATACAGTACCTCTTCGCCAAGAAGAGACTTGAATATACGTACTGTATGTAGCGTTATAGTACTATAGAACAGCCATTCAACATCTCTTTCGACTATTGTATCTCGTCTCGTCTCGTCTCCTCTCGTCTCATCTCCTCTCCTCTCGTCTCGTCGTCTCGTCTCATCTCGCTAAAGGTTTTCTAGTACTGCACACAATACCTACCTCCGGTAAGGAAGTATCGTAGTGCAGAACATAACGAACCAGAGGCACCACGAGCGATTATGCCGAAAAAGGTTCCGTCTAAAATCAAGCCGGAGTCGGGCCTTGGTTTCTATGCATTAGTATAGTACCTATACATACCTGACCTTCTAGTATGTACATAGGTACATGATGGTGATGTATTCGCCAAGACAGAAGCAGTACGATTATACCTTAAGGGAAGATTCAGACCTTTATGTAGCTGAGTGAGTAAGTGAGTGAGTACCTGGAGTAAAAAGAAGTTGGACGCGAACGATGGAAGTCGCCATGGCATGATGAGTCAGCAGTCAGCAAGACCACACTCGTGACTAGGTACTAAGGGCAGTGATAATATGTTGGTAGAGTAAGGTAGTGACTTCAGTCAGGTAGGTAAGTTTGAAGGTTGTGAGAATCTGAGCGGACTGATGGGAGTAGTCGGAAGCGAGGATAATGATCCAAGGTCGATAGGTAGTAATACTAGATTAGTAGTAGTCTAGCCTTTTCATCTTCCTGATTCTAGATCCTCTCCATCTGAGTACCTTAAGTCTATATTTTGGGGGGCAAGTCGTTCATATACAATCCAAGCCCTCTCTTTGTCCGCTCTGCCAATCACTCCATCGATCCACCCGCTATGCGCATGTCCCTTTTTCTCACGGGATAGTTTCGGCGCCGAAGCGAGCCTCGTGTTCTTCCTCTGCTTCTTCTTCTTCTTTTTCTTTCTCTTCTCTTCTTCCTTGCCACTACTTGGAACCCACCCATTGGCCTAGATGCAAGAAACAGACCAACAGAGCCGAGCAGAGGGGGAAGAGAGATGAGAGAGAGAGAGAGAGAGAGAGCGCGCGCGGGCCGTAAGATGCGCGTGATGATAACGCCTGGGAGCTGATCAATAAAAAAAAAACAAAAAAACAAAAAAGAAAACAAGTATGCCTCCTATGCATGCTGCTGTTCGTGGCAAAACAGTGTACGGTGCAAAAGGCTCCTGGGTATCATCCATTTCCGATTCCGAAACCATGCTCATCAAGATGATGAATCAAACAAGCAAGCAGAGTCGTTAGTTTCGTCAGGGAGGAGCGATAACATATGCTTGTATGGAATGAATGTATGCTGTCATCATTGGTGCACCGGTTGCTCCACCAGTCGGCTTCGACTTTCCTGTAGAGAAGTCTGCGCGGCGCTGGCAGTGTCAATTCCACTGCCCGTTGTGCTGGTGCTCTCACTTCTTGCAAAGGTAACGTGCCTGGGTGGTGCGGGAAATTCGGCTCTATTGGGAGACACCTGTCCTTGGCTGGAGTTGTTGGTCGTGGCGGTGCCTGTTCTTGCAATGTGAGGGCCCACGGAAGTGTGAGGGGAACCCAACTGAAAGAGGGCTTGCAAAGCTTCGGCTTCGGCTTCTGCGGTTTGCGTCTGTGTTCGGATTGTCGCAGGACGCTGAGGAGGTAGAGTGGCACTGACAGGCGTCCGAGGAGGAGACATGGCGGTGTTGATGTGTTGTGGAACAGGAGGGTGGAAGATGGGTCCGTTGTATGCTCGACGCTGGCTGGAAGTCGGTCGAATATCTGGCGCAGGCTGGAGGCGAGGCACTGTCGCGTACTGCTGCTGTTGTTGTTGCTGTAATTGTGCTTGATACTGCGAGTAGTTTCCCGAGGTGCGCTTCGAGGGCGCGGGTTCATTAGTATGCAGCGCAGATCTTCCGTATGGATCATACATGGACAGCTTCGAGGCATCGTTGGTCAGGCCGCTAGTTCCAGGCCGTTGCTGCTCGACGGACTCCCACTCGTACCTCTTCTGCTGTCTCTCCGCCGCCAGCTGCTCCACCTCGGCCAGCGACTTGTGCTCCCACCCATTCTGCACCTTGGCCATGGCATAGCCGAGACGCGCTCTCAACGTGGCTGCTATCTCTCCCGCCTTGCTCCCCGCCGAGGACGACTGCGACTCCCGTCGCGACTCGGGTCCTGCTGTGCGGGGAGTGGTGTGGTACGGAGAGGTGGTTATGCTATGCGCGTTCTTCACGTGGCCGGACGCGGTCCTCTTGGCGCCATTGGTGGTCGCGACGGGCGAGGTGATGCTCATGGGGCTATATAGTGCACTGTCGGCAGCGCTGTTGAGGTGGGGTGTACATTGGGCATTTTCGGGAGTCCTATTGCGCGGCGGTTGGACATGATTGTGTGTTTGTGTTGCGTGTGGTGTTGCATGGGTGGCAGTTGCGTGGGTGAGGTCAGCCGAGGACGAGGGCGACGTCAGAGCGGTGTCGGTGGTGAGTTGTGACAGATTGGTGTCGCTGCCTTGCAGTCTGGAGAGCGCGCTGCTGCCGCCGAAAGAGCTGTGTATGCTGGCGATGGATTCTTGGCTGGCGGGTTGCGACAGCGTCGGCGGGTGTGGCGGGTGGTGGTGTTGGTGGGTGGTGTCGGCTGGCTGCTGCATACGCGTCGTCGTGGCCGTTTGCGCGCGAGACGGGTCTGGGCGATGCGACTGGGAGGGCGCATGCGTGTAGTCGAGCGTGGCGGTCATGGTCTCCATTGGGGAGGGAGGGTGGTATGTGTGGGTGGTGGTGGTGGTGGTAGAGTGTGTGTCCTCAGAAGACGGGACGGCGAGCAAGAGTGCCCTCGGGCGTGGTGGTGGAGTCTCTGGGCTCGCTCTCTCTCTCGCTCGCTCACTCGCGCGTTGTGGAGGCTCTGGGCGGACTGGCCTCGTGCACTACAAAGATCGGTATCCTTACTCCGACCAGGTCAGGTAGTTGACGTCTTCGCGGCTCGATGATGACAGCAACACGCGCTATACACTCACTTTGACGCGTGCATTGCCAAGTCTTCGCGTCGGTCAGCAATATTGGAGGTCGTTTGGTGCAAATGTGGGCGCAGAAAGAGGAATTCGCATGTTCTGTCCTTGAGACAGGCAGAGGAAGCGTGTCGCGGCTCATCGATCCACTTATCCACTTTGGCACGGTTCGCGTGAACACGTGACAGAGCCGCGTCGGCGGGCTGGGCTAGTGTCTCGCGGGGCGTGCTCGGGCGGTTTTCTGCTTTTTCGTGTCATTTTTCTCTTTACCCGCCAAGTTGCCAACCGCCCTGGGAGTGCCCTCCATGTGACCTACTGTACCTTAGGTATGTACCTTATTCCTGCGGCTGTATCTGTACATATGCTGACCTTCATGTCTGCTTTTTCCCACTGCCACCCGCTGATACTGATGTTGCCTGTAGAATATCCATACCACTGTCCTTCCCCGCTTCCACCACTCGTTCGTGCCGCTCGTCGTCATCGTCATCGTCGTCGTGATCGAGGCCGACTCCACACCGCATGCATGTTCGTCACCTCGGCGCATACCTGACCGTAGAATGGTACAACAACCTACAACCATACCTTACCGTACTGTAGGTACCTGTAACCCCCATACAGTACCTGCCCAGACAACACCACCCCACCACTCGTGTTTCACCTCGCCGACATTCCATTCACTCTCCACCTCCGTGCGAGACCGTGCAAGAGAGGGCGGGTGTGTCATGCTCGCACCCCAGACACTGCAGCATTGTAGGGAAGAAGAGCTATGCTCTGTCAGAGAGCGAGAATAAGGCATCATGGCATCTTCGCTCGTTGCACCTCCAGCACTGGCCGGCTCCGAGGACTGAGACAGCTTCAAACGGCGACAGTGACGGATGGAGACATTGGCAGACTCGCTGCAAAGCCTCTGCACCCTCTCACTCTCGCGGATCTGTGTAAGAATGGGCGGCCTCCGCTGTCCCAGGAAGCGCTGCTCAGCAATGCCAACTTCACCCTCGACATCCTCCCCTCTCGCCTGGCTCATCGCATCCAGAGCTTACGCTCCCTCCCGTATATTGTCGTAGCCAATCCACATGTCAGCAAGATCCACCAGAACTACATCCACTCGTTGTCCACCCTTCTCCCATATGCCGAGCGGAAGCTGCAGAGCTTGGAGGAGGAAATCACCTTCACCGAGGTCATGGTCAACCTCGTCCAGACACATAGTAACACCATTGCTATTCTCGCTCGCGGCTTCCTGGAGGCGAGAAAGTATATCAGCAAGGAGGAAATCACTCGCTTCCTCGACGAACACCTTCGCGCTCGCATCGGCACCCGTCTCATCGCTGAGCAGCACATCGCCCTCCACTTCTCCTCTCAGCCACACGCTGATCTCTCCGACGCGTCCCCGCCGCCTCAAGATTCCACATACATTGGCGTCATAGACACACACCTGAAACCCGCCGACATCATTAAAGACTGCGAACACATGGTGGGAGACATCTGCGAGCTGAAGTACGGACTGAGACCGACCATCAATATCATTGGAGACCCCGAAACCACCATCGCACATATTCCCATGCATCTGGAATACATCCTCACCGAATTGCTAAAAAACAGTTTCCGCGCGACCATCGAAGCAGGGACGGAGAAGGAACCCATCGAAATCACCATAGCCCCCGCTCCTGCACCTGCAGAATTGACGGCACGCATGAAGTCCAAACACGGCGTTGTCCACCAAGCTGAACAGGAAGTGGAAAGAGCAGGTGGAATCAGCAACTACGACCAAGGCAATGTGGATTACGCTTCCAATGCAAACAAGCCAGCACTCGCCATGTCAGAGAACATTCGAGCCCTCGATCAAGCTACACCGGGCGTGACGATCCGAATCCGGGACCGAGGGGGTGGAATCAGTCCGGAAAACTTGGCAAAGTTGTGGGAATATGGCTTTACGACGTTCAATGAAGACGAGATGATGGATAAGATTAGTGGTAATGGGGGAGACGGGACAGCAATGTCGCCCTCCTTGGACTCCTTGAGTGCAGGGGGACCTGCAGGCGGGTCGAGTCTTGCTGGTCTGGGCTATGGCCTACCGCTCGGAAGAGCTTATGCCGAGTATTTTGGTGGGGGCATCGCGGTGCAGAGTCTGTGGGGATGGGGCACGGATGTGTATCTCAGTTTGCGGGGCGTAGGGAGATTGCAAGATGGGCGAAAGGAGGCGACGGAGCAAGAGGAGGGAGGAGAAGAAGAAGAAGCGCAGAAGAAATGGAAGTACGATGAAGGGAACAGGAAGGATCTTGGGGGCCGGTGGTAACAAAGTCGAGCAGACGAAAAAGATGCACGCTACTCTGCTGGGAAAGTCCACAGCAGAACAAAAAGCAGGACTGGATCATCACCTCTTCTGACCATGTCTGGCCGACGCTGCTGCTATGCTGCCGCGATCACGTGGCAGCGACCAGACGCACAAAAATGTGCTGCCCTCCGCAGCCCTCATGGTGATGTATGAGATGTTCCGTGTTATTTGCAGCATGAATCGGACAATAGTGACGAGGAATGAGAATATCAAGTTCATTCTGCCTGTGCCTGAGTGTAATAACCTTGGAGTGGCGACGATGTGTGAGTGCCTAGTGAACGAACAACGTAAGAG
This sequence comes from Sphaerulina musiva SO2202, assembly GCF_000320565.1. Classification (NCBI taxonomy): domain Eukaryota; kingdom Fungi; phylum Ascomycota; class Dothideomycetes; order Mycosphaerellales; family Mycosphaerellaceae; genus Sphaerulina; species Sphaerulina musiva. Next base: position 77,201 of record NW_016017384.1, read on the forward strand.
AGAGGGAACACATGTGGCTCCAAAGTGCATACATGATTGGAATGAGGTGTAGTCGGAAACAGGTATGCTTTGCCAGAACTCGTAGACTCGTGCGATGTCCCTGCCCAAGACTTTTGCAAACCATAGGCTGGACAGACCGACCCGCTCTACTGGCCTCGGTCCAGAGGGATCTCCGCCAAAGCTCGACACTTCATGCTCTGGCGACATCATCGCATATGATGATGCTTGTAAATCAATTGTTTTGTGCGCAGTGTAAGTTCTGCTATACATTAATTGATTCACTTTCACCTTGAAGCTCTCCGTAATCATCACGCCAGCCAGCTCTGTGCAGAAACACCTCACCCAACCAACCCATCTAGCAACACGGTCACCTCACTCCCAATATGCCCAAAGCATTGGTCATCGAAAAGGTCGAGGGCAAGCCCGGCAAAGTATACTACCCTCTCAAGATCATTGACCAGCCCGAACCTCAACCCAAGGACAACGAAGTGGTCGTCAAAATCACCTCGGCCGCACTCAACCACCGCGACCTCTTCATCCGCCAAGGACTCTACGGCGCCATCGGATTTGGCGTCCCTCTCCTCGCAGACGGATGCGGCATCGTCATTGCAACAGGAAATTCTCCCCAGGCGAAAAATTGGCAAGGAAAACGAGTCATTCTCAACCCAGGACATGGCTGGGAATCTGATCCCGAAGGGCCCGAGTCTTCCACCGGCTACGCCATTCTCGGAGGCACGACGTTGAACCCTCTCGGCACAGCCGTCGAAAAACTCGTCGTGGACGCTCGCGAAGTAGAAGAAGCTCCCGAACATTTATCCAGCAATGAAGCGGCCGCATTACCCCTCGCAGGTCTCACCGCGTGGAGAGCAGTGATGAGCAAAAGCGGCAGCCAAATCCAACCGGGAAGAAATATCCTCATCACGGGAATCGGAGGCGGAGTCGCTGTCATGGCGCTCTTGTTCGCTGTTGCTGCAGGCGCAAACGTCTACGTGAGTTCGGGGAGTGCGGAGAAGATTTCCCTGGCGACGAAGAAATTGGGCGCGAAAGGCGGAGTGAATTATCATGAAAAGGATTGGGATGCGAAATTGAAGGCCATGTTGCCTTTGTCGAGACCGAAATTGGATGCGATTATTGATGGGGCTGGAGGTGATGTGGTGCAGCGTGGTGTCAAATTATTACGGGTAAGAACAACAGCAACAGAAAAAATCATCTCCCTTTTCCTCCTCTTTCCCGGGCCACCTATACTAACCTCTTCCATCCATCCATCCTATAGGACGGCGGCATCATCTCCCAATACGGAATGACGACCTCCCCCAAACTCACCTGGAGCATGCCCGCGGTCCTCAAAAATCTCGAACTCCGCGGCTCCACGATGGGATCTCGACGAGAATTCTCCGACATGGTCAGATTTGTGGCGGCGAAAAATTTGCGCCCACTGGTGTCGCGGGCGGTTTCTTGCTGTGATGGAATGCAGAATTTGGAGGGCATTGAGGGCTTGTTTGAGGATATGAAGAGTGGGAAACAGTTGGGGAAATTGGTGGTGGAGATTTCCAAGGAGGGGGAGGGTGATAAGGGGAACTTGAGTAAGTTGTAGATGGGTGGGTAGGTAGTTGGGTATGTACATTACCTACCTACGGTAAGGTAGAGAAAGGTCAGGTGTGATACCTTAGGGTTTTGGTAATATAAGGTATGACTTTGAAAATGGACTATGATCGGTGGTGAAGCTGCTAGCAACCTTCAGGTACCTACCTCCTAAGCTACCCTACCTAATCCTGGTACATTTGGTACGGGTTCGGGTTGACTAGAGAAGGAGAAGAGGAATTTACGCGATTTATAGTTGAAGAGCGGCTTGATATTGCCAACCAGTTTTGCTTCGTTTCTAGCCCAACGTCTGTGCATTCCGCGAGATGTATGTGGTTTCGATGTATGACGCGAGTGTGCGGTGATAGAGAACGATTACATGTATGCATACCTGTATGCATACCTGTAGCATAGCATTATATTATGCTATGATGAACTGAGTCCAGAATCAAGCTAGGACCTGTGGTCATACTCCCGATTTCACTCTTTGCTGCTGCTGCTCGCCATGGATTACACCATGCCATCTTGGCCATAACAGCAACCATCTCCCTCCCATATCCATATACCCCATCTCATACACTATCCCGTCCTGTGCTGTATTCCACCTCTCTGTCGATTTCTTCCCGCACGTCTTTCTCACACCCTAATACCTACCCGACCAAGCCGTATGATCACCCTCCTGCTGCTTCTCCTTCTGCACAGCACCCGCGCCTGTCAAACCATTCGGATCACCTTCCAAAGCCGCCTTTTGCAACTGCTTAGTAGACATGGTCGAGTCCGTATTCGCCAACTTGTCCCTGGCGGAGGCCGGAGCGGGTGCAATTGCGGTGTCGGGAAGCTGAGGAGCGTCTTTTTTGAGAGCGGGGTCAAAGGTGTTTTGGAAGTGTGTTCCGGGTCCGGTCATGGTGGAGGGTTCGGGCTCGGAATCGGCGTTCAAGTAGTCGACTGCGGACTGCAAGGGAGAAGAAGCCGGGTTAGAACTTTGGTGTTACTTCGGGAGAAGGGGGAATAATGGTGGGTAATAATAGGTGCCTTACCTTGGAATCGACGGTTTGAGTCATTTTTGCTTTGTCTGTTGGAGACGGGGTGATGTGTTGGCGGTGTTTGGTTGTTGAGGTTTGTTTCGAGATGTAAACTGTCAGTGAGATGTGTTTCAGGAGGTGTTCTTCACTTGGACAAAGACAGGTACAAACTGCCAAGGGAAAGGAATGGGTTCCGCCTTCCACGCGAAGGTTCTCGTATTTAAATGGGGAAGTCACGGATGGATGTGAGGTACATGTAAGATACATGTATAGGTACTTCAATCTTCCGAACCTCATCTCATCACGAATGGATCCGCACCAAAGAACACTATTATTACAAGCACACCACTGAATCACGAATTCGCTCACTTCTCCAGGTAATAGCCCAAATTCCCGCCCTTGGCCTCACGCTCAGTAATTCCACCTCCCATGAACTCAAACCGATTCCGCTGATTCAGATATCTAATATCATAATCCTCCGTGCGGAACTCTTGCAGCAGGTCTCGGTAATGCAGCACGCTTCCAGCATACATGGCAGTCACTGGACCATCGGCCGTGTGATTCTTGTACCATGACCGACATCCGGTACTCCAGACCGTCTTCTTGAGGAACTCTTGGGAGTATTCATTATACTCTCGGAGCGCATCCGGCTTCACTGTCATGGACTTGATGCCCTGCCTCGCGATTTTGGAGCACCATCTCATAATGTAATCTGCAGCGGCATCATAGTATGCGATGAGACTGCCGTGTCCCAGCGGGCTGTTGGGTCCGGTGAACTGGTCAAAGAAGTCAGCATTTGCAGGCAAGCGGCAAGAAGGAGTCTCAGTCACCACCTACCATGAAGTAATTGGGCATTTCTGGTGCAGAGATGCCCATGTAGGCCTCCGGAAGGTCCTTCCACAAGTCCTGGAGACTGGCACCATTGAGACCAACCATCTTCCACGCGGGCTTGAATGTCACGTTGAATCCGGTGGCACAAATGATCAGGTCGAATTTGGTCTCCTCTGGCGCCGTGTCCGCCGGTGGTTGCGTCAAGATGCCCTCTTCCGTGAGCCGCACAATGGGATCAAGCCGGACCTTCACATTTTCCGCAGTCAGTGCTTTGATATAGCTATCTCCGGGGCTGATTCTGCGGCAGCCCACGGGAAAGTCGGGTAGCAGTTTCTGTGTCAACTCAGTGTCACCGCCGAGTTTCTGCTTCATGAGATCGCCAAACATCTGCCGAACCGCCTGTTGCTGGGCAGAGTCCTTGAAGAAGCAGAAGAAGTACAGGTTGAATGCGTGCTCCATCTTCTGGCGAAGCTCTTTGAGCTCTTCTGGATTCTCTCTGAATCGCTTCTTGTCTTCCTCCGAGTACGTGAAGTTCTTCCCCTCAGGAGTCATGTCGGAGAGGAAGTTCGGGATGATCCATGTGGGTGTACGGATATACGTATCGATGCTCTTCGCGGTGCGCTGCACTTGGGGCAGTATCTGAATCGCCGATGATCCGTTACCGATGAGTGCCACTCTCTTGTCGTTCCAATCCACCTTCTGCCAGTCCGCGCTGTGGACCAGGTCGCCACGGAACTTTTCCAGATCTGGAATATCGGGCCATTGCCATTGGTTCAGGAAACCAGCGCCATTGATCAGGACGTCTGCTTCTTCACTGAATACTTGTCCGTCACGCTCGATCTGGAGCTGCCATTTGCCACTCTCTTCTGACCACGTGGCGGAAGTCACTTTGGAGCTGACCTGAACGTAGTCTCTCAGCTTGTACTCGTCGACCGTCTTGTTGATGTAATCCAGGATCTCTTGGCCGCCGACATAGAACGAAGACCAATCTGGATTGGGTGCGAACGGGAAGCAATACTGCGAGACTGGTCAGACGACGACGACGATGACGAAGAAGGAATCTCGTTGCCACCAACGTACAATGTGTGCTGGAACATCGCAAGCTACGCCTGGGTAGCGATTCTCGAACCTAGTCTCGTCAGCGTGCACTGAGGGGACGGGAGTTCTTCGGATGTCTCTTCAAGCATACCAAGTGCCCCCAATCTCTGGATTCTTCTCGTAGATGACCAGGTCCATATAGCTATGGTCTCCCATATGCTTGTGCTTATGTGCCAACGTCAGATTGGCAAACCCTGCCCCGACAGCCACGACACGGAGCTTTCGCGGGGTGAAGAGGGGCTGGTCGCCCGCAACGACTGCAGTGGATGCCATGGTATGGAGAGTTGTATAGGACTCTGCGAATAAAGAGGATCGTGTCTACTTACATGTACTACATGCACCTACGGTATATATGCGAGATAGGCCAGTCGCCTAGACGGCCAGCGTTCGCAGCATCTGGTGGATTGAGGCATGGAGAAAGTTCACAATCCCTGGTCAGGCAACAAGATATCAGCCTGCTATATGACAGCCGGGCGTGTGTTCCATGTCGCACGGCAGTCTGAAGATGATGGAAGTGCATCGGAACGCTCTCGGGAGGCCAGTGGCGTGCATCGGAACAAAGTCTAATGGACATGGCTCCGCACGAAATCTCCGCATCCATCTGATCCGTCTCATGTACCCCGCAATTGTATCTCCATACCAATGACTGTTGGCACTGACTGTTCCACTGCTCGGCACTGCTCGGCACTTGACTGCTTTCTTCACTTTCAGCAGGAGGATGAGCATGGGGGCTGGCAGATATGAGCATGACGGGCCGCACGCGCTGCAGCCAGGCGTGTGAAGAGTGCAAGCGCCGCAAAGAGCGCTGCGATGGAAAGTTCCCGTGCATGTTGTGCGTCCGGCGCGGCAGAATCGAAGCGTGCCATTATATCCAGAGCCAGAGCCAGGCGCATAATGGGCCAAGAGTCCAGAAACGACGTCGGTCTACCACCGTCACCACCACCACCACCATCACCAACATCCACGCCGCCGCCGCTGTCGTGGGGGGACGAGACCACTCCCACGATTCGGTCTCTGTTGTCTCTGTCGCCACTCGCTCCACCCCCCATGCGGCGGTGGGCCGCCAGCCCGTCTTTACCGGTGAATCCGGTACGCTGACCTTCCTCAGAGCAGTGGGCTCATGTGTCGAGGATGCTGTGCCCTCTCATACATTCGCAGCGGGCTGCAGGAATCAGTACCTCGTGGAAGACATGCCTCCTATACAATGTAGCCACGCCATGCTGTCCATTTCTGACGAGGATCGCAATGAGCTTGCTCACTTCTACTTGAGCTCCACGACTGGTATCTTCGACATGTTTGACAGTGGCGAAGTACTCGAGGCCGTCACGTGCTGGGACTACTCCTCCGTGGAGGAAGTTACATGTAGTATGGGGGATGCAACCACCAGACTCATCTTGGCCATCGGCGCCCAAGGGAGAGGTGGTGTTGGCGACAGCGAACTGGGCGAGCAGCTGTTCCTCGATGCACAAAAGATGGCCATGCGCCATATGCTGGAACCTTCGACTCTTCCTTTTGTGCAAGTCTCCACGTTGCTAGCCCTATACTTGTTCTTCGTCTGTCGACGGACCGTAGCGTATACGCACCTGGGCATTGCGATCCGCGCCGCAGAAAACATCGGTCTCCACCAATTCGATGTCATCTCCAGCTTACCCGAGAAGGACCAATTGAAGAATCTCCGAGCGTGGAAATGTCTTCGCATCTTGGACCTTTCCAGCTGTGCATCCCTCGGACGAACTCTGGGAACGCATAGCTCCGCAGATGGAGATTTCTCCATGCAGGCATCTTTCTCTCGCATCGAGCACGGTGCCCTCGCGGCTCAAATCGACTCTGCGGGTATGCAGCTCTGCAACATTGCCGAAACGATATTGGTGCAAGTCTATGAAGTAGACAGTTTGACGACCCAGCTGGCATATCAAATATCGCAAGAGCTACGAGCTTGGACCCATCACCTACCAGACATCTTGGTCCCAGGCACGGGTCGAGAGATTGATCTCGATGCCAACATGCCTGAAGCTCTGTGCTTGAATGCACTGACAGGTGCCTACTACTGGACGATCCAGCTCCTGACGAGGCCATTTCTTCTTGCGGCTGTGCGGTCAAAACAGCAGCAGCAGCAGCAGCAGCAAAACACAGCCTCTGTTCAAAGCGGACCCAACCCCGACCACCAACCTTTTATCGACGCCTGCATCAACTCGGCATTCCGCTGTCTGGACGTCACGATCAAGTTGACCCAATATCAATCTTTACCGAAACGGCTCTTTCTCGCAAACAACACCACTTTAGCTTCCGCGCTCGTGCTAGGCTTAGCCTTCTTCGGCGATTACGACCAACACTTCCCGCTCGAATCAGGCCTACACAAAGCTTTGATCTTTCTGCGGCACATGGAAGTCGATGCCCAGGCCCAGCATTATGCCACGATCGTATCGGACCTTCTCGACGCGGGAAAATGTTATGTGGAAAAGAGGAGTAAGGAAAAGCTCGAGAGTCGGAGCGTGGAGGTGGAGATGATATTTGGGAGTGTGCACGAGAAGCACGAGGGAAGAAGTAGCCATGAGAATCATAGCAAGGAGGAGTTGTCGTCGTCGTCGTTATGGTCTGTTGCTCCCGATGAGCATCGAGGGAGCAGTGGAGGGGCGTTCAATACTGGCGATTGCATTGGGGCGTTTTGCGGCTGGCAGTTTGATGGGGATGGGGTATCTACATGATTTGGTATTGTTTGGGTACCTGTAGGGAGTTGAACACTCTGTGTAGGTAATGTCTAAGGTACTTTTTGCTATGCGAATTGAGCGAGCGGCTTACTTGATTAGGCATAAGCTGCGATATCCACAGTACACGGACATTATTCCCGCCAACTCCTCTCCTTCTGGGCCCGACTTCCATCTCCTTGGACATCATCCTCCCCTTCCTCCTCCTCCTGGACTCCTGCAACTTCAAACATCGCATTCCAATAACAATAAAGACAACGACAACGACATGAACAAGATGACTTCCCGCAGTTGGAACCAGAATGATGGCTACGGCGCCTGCGTCATCGAACGCCTCGATTTGTAAATATATCTCCATTCTCGGCCGTCGACAATCAAAAGGAAACATAACCAAACCTAAACAACGTCCCGAAAGAATCAGCTGCACCTGAATTTCCACCTTCCAAGGAGAAAGAATGGTTCACTCAAGTCTGCGAACACATGACCGTTGTTTTGTGCTGCCCTACAGCCTCTTGGCGGTGAAAAGCCGCGCCAACGGTTATGGTCCCATGGTCTCAGATCAACGGTCGGCCAGAATCGCGTGGCTGTGAGCAAATTGCACCATCAATCCTCCGAAGGGCACTTTTCTTTCATCTTTCCGACATGGTGAGGGCAAGACTTCCAATTGATGATTGAGTCGTTGTGCCAAGTTGATTTGGGCCACTTTCGGCGCCATGCCATTCATATTCACATTCATACTCATATTATCCGGGAAAGACATGTGGGATCAAGGTCCAACGGACGCGTTCTGGAGCTATGCCGTTGTCGATTTTGCCACTCGCATGGCTGGACTGACCGCGTATAACTGGATCGTTGCATCGCATCTTCAACGCTGTTGCCTCCATGCCATAGCAACCGCACACCGGTGTGTGTCGTGTGTGTAGTCGGCGAATCCATTCTGGGCCATGGAGGGACTGATCAGCTGTTGCGCGGTTCTACTTTGGTTTCGCGGCGACCAGAGTTGGCCGTATAGTCCGAGATCGAGCAGCTATTATTGCCACAGCTGACCTCCTCACTTGGTCGCGAGACCGGTGATGACCGACTTCGTTTGCGCTCATTGTCCTACTATACCTCTCAGCCTGACGGTTGGCACTGGTCTCCATGACAGCAACATGCGGTCCCATGGGCGACTGCACCGCCGAATTCGATATGGCCCTGCGTCCCATTGTTCACCGGAACCGACGAGTTGACAACGTCGTCTTCACAATCTTCATAAATGGCGAGTCATCTGCTCCGTATGCTCTGGATAAGTCTGCCATCTGATTTTTCCCACACTGGTCATCTTCAACCTCCGGAATAACTGAGTTTCTAAGCCGAAAACAGTTGACCTGCCACTCGCTCTGCCACTCGTCACAAGCAACGTGGGACGCTCACAAGCGACGCTGACTTTAGTATCACGTCAGTACATATATCCTCAGTCCCCTCGTTCTGACTGTTGTTACTGCTGCTTGAATTTACGCTAACAATGCACAATTTCATATCATTACTGCCGTTTTCTCTGCTATCTTTGCTGCAGCTTGCTAGCTCCGCGCCAGTCGAGAAGCTACTGACCCCTCCCGCAGTAGAGGTCGTGGTAAGGGACTATAATACTCTCAATGCAACCACGTGGAATGGCCTACCAGGGCCGCCCGTCACAGAATCGACCGACCTAGACAGTAGCAGCAGCATCAACAACAACGCAGCATTTGCCGTCAAGGTCCTTCCCGAGGCCACCGCCACAAGCACGAATGATAATGCTACCACAGGCGGCACCGGTCGCCTCATACCCAATCCCCTTGCGCGGATGGTGGCCTCAGCCAACCTCACGTCTAGCAGTGCATCCAGGCTTCCGCCAGACGCAGATCCCCTGGCGACGGCTGCGGCCAGTGGCGTGCTCACCCTGAGCATCGTGAACAAGTGGCCCAGCGAAAAGGTGCATGTGTACGTTACTGGTCTGGATCCCAGGGGAGCTCTGGTCATGCTGGGTCAAGACGGCAGGTATTTGTATCCTACCACATACTCGACGACTCCTGTCGAAGTCACTGGAGACATTGCGATTCCCGTGGGCAAGCCGAATACGACCTTGGCATTGACCCTCCCCGACTACATCTCCAGCTCTCGGGTGTGGGTCGTCGACGGCTTCCTGCAGTTCTATGTCGTGGCCACGCCGAATGGACCTGGACTGGTCGAGCCCTCGGCCGTGAATGCTGCTGACCCGAGCTCTCAAAAGAATTATGGGTTTGCAGAGTTGTCGTATGCGGCATCCTATGGCATCTACGCCGACATCACCGCTGTCGATTTCGTGGGCTTGCCCTTGGGGATTGAACTTGAAAGTGCCAACAGTCGGAAGCAATCGATCCTCGGCACACCAGCGAACGCCGCCACGACTCTCTGCAACTCCCTGACCGCGCAGTCAAAGAAAGACAACCAACCCTGGGATCAACTCTGCGTACGCGACTCCAACAACAAGCTCGTCCGAGTTCTCGCCCCTTCCAACCTCATCTCCCAGCGACCTTCTGCATTCCGCCAGTACTTTTCCCGCTACATCAACAACGTGTGGACCAAATTCTCCCAAGAAGACCTCATCATCAACACGCAAACCACCGCCGGAAACGTCACCTGTCGCGTCCGCAACAACCTCCTCCAGTGCGCCGGCGACAACCGCGCCCACACCAAACCCGTCGCCGCCGACATTTTCGGCTGCGACAGCGGGCCCTTTCTCGTCCAACCCACCGACAACGCCATCCACCTCGCCGTCATCCCCCGCTTATGCGCCGCCTACAACCGCGCGACATTTTTTCTCACCGGAGGGAATATCCAACCGAATCTCGGACCGGAAGATTATTATCGTAGTCCTCGCGCGGGACCGAATGTCGGGGGGCCGAAGAATTGGTATTCGAAATTTGTGCATGATATTGAGGCCGAGGGGAGAGGGTATGCGTTTGCGTATGATGATGTGGCGCCGAGATATGAGGTGGATCAGAGTGGGTTGGTGGCGAGTACGACGCCGAGGTTGTTGAGGATTATTGTTGGGGGGACATAGAATGGAGGGAGAGGGGGGTTGAATAGGGAAGAAGAGGAGGTCGGAATGATAGAAGGTGGAAAGAGGGGGGAAAGATACGAAATAAAGGGGGAAGAGATGGATTTCCAGACTTTTCTTTTTGTTTTTTGTTTTTGATCTTGTTTTTGGGAGGGGCGCGAAGGGCAGAACAGGGCAGGGCGACCTCGTCTTCTTTTCCTTTTTTTTATTGGTCTTTCATTCCTTTTCTATTCTTTCATTTCTCGCCCTGCAGAGGGATTGATGATGATGATGATTTATTGATGGATGGATGGACTATTTTGTGAACGACGTGTCCATGGACACGAAAGCTAGACGGAATTATTTATAATCATCAACGACCGTACCGACTTTCCCTTTTTTTCTTGATTTCGATATTCTTCTAGACAATTTAGAAAACTACCTAACCTTCCAAGTTATAATTACTTTTTTTTTGTTTTTTTGTTTTAAATTTTGCATGTGTTCTTCCTCCAGCTCTCCCTTAAGGTATATATATATATATGAGAATTTGACGTCGTTCGTCTGTTTGTTCAGAGAGAGAGAGAGAGAGAGAGAGAGAGAGAGAGAGAGAGCATAGATGGGATAGTATAGAAGAAAGGAAAGAAAAATAAAATTGTTCCACCTACCTACATTACTGTTCCCATGAAGTGTCCGAGGTCTGTTGCGAAGTGTGGAGGTCATGATGAGATTAGGTAGGGATGGATGGAGGGACCACGAAGGTTTCATAGTACGCATGAATCATAGACGCTTCATACACTGGCTTTTCTCTCGTCAGTAGAGAGCTCTTCGATGACAGCGTTGGGCGACTCAAGACGCGAGTGGAAGAACTAGGTGCAAGCCAGAAGGCGATGCAAAGAAAGGATCCACATGGTGCTGGTCCTTGTCAGACGCAGCAAATAGTGCTGACAGATCGAAAGACAGACGATGCTCTTGTCGTCTTCCAGATTACGGTATCGCTCCAGTGCGAAATTTGGACTGGTGGACGACGACGGACTTTTGAATCGCAGCCAAAAGTCGCGCTTTCGGGGTGCGTGTGCCAGTCCGGTGGGAGGAACGTATTCTCTCCGGATGGGTTCCAATGCAGCGCGAGTATGTATATGGGTATCACAGGTGGTAGCAAGACCTCCCTTTTTTTCTTCTTTCGTCTCACTTCTTCCCTCTTGCCCTTGCAGGTCGGGCATTCCCTCTCCCTCGCACACCCCTCGTGCTCCTCGAACTCGTCCTCGGCGCAGGAGTACTCGCCTGACTCTGGTTCTCGCTCGCACTATTCTCTCCTTCATCCTCTTCCTCTCCTCCTGCTCCCCCTACTTCACCTTCTTGTTCACCAGTAGCCTCCTCCTCATCAGCCGTGCTCTCTGCCTGCCTCGCACTCCTTCTGGTGGTCGTGGAGGCAATTTTCGGCATACTCTTCCTCCTCGCACCAGCAGCCGCACTCTTCCCCTTTTTCGATGCCACTGTTGGGGCTTCGCTCGGTTCCACACTCACGGTAGCCACAAATCGCACAGGCGGATCTTCGGCGAGATTCAACTCGGGGAGTTCGGCGTCGCTCTCCTCGCGGTTATTCGGAGGGGCCAATCTGCGCTTCCACATTTCCTTCTCAAAGCCCTCTCCCGGCGGCAAGGCGAAATCATCTCCTTCGATCCTGTTCTCCGCTTCACTGTAGATGTCATCGTCGAGAATCGTGCCTGGGGCATCCGGGTCCGAAACATCCCAAGCAGGCAGTTGTCTCGCATCTTCTCTCGCATCCAAGGCGTCCATGTTGTATAGCGTCTCCAGCTTGGTTCGTATGCCTTTGGGTTTGGTATGCTCGTTCCGAGGATGAATGTAGTTGTTTTGGAGTAGCCAGGCATGTAAGGCGAGGAGGCGGAAGTGTTTGTGCATGCCGGTGGGCTTCCAGATCATCAGACCTTTGAATAGGCCAATTTCTTCGTGGTCGCTCCATGGGTCGTCCAATAGCATTCGTGGTTGTTCCGAAAGAGGTTTGTTCGGGGAGGAGGCGGAGTGGTGGGACGACGGTGGTGCATCGGGAGTCTTGTGGCGGGATGTCGAGGGCGAGGGAGAGGGACGGGGTTTCTTGCGAGGCGGCATTGCTGTCACAGTCACAGTCACGGGTCACGAGTGATTTGCATGTGATAGAGGACCAAGTGAAGTCTGGGGAAGGGAGACGCGAATGGCAGTACTTCGGTAGAGGTAGCTCCAGGCACACGCGACGACGATGACATAGCCAAGCTTGAGCTCCACTTCCAGTTCTTGAGCTTTCAGTCTGTTTGGACAGAAGGACATGGGTGCCCTGGCATCATGTGACATGAGTCATATGAGATAACAGGGGCCACTGATTCCTTGGCATATGTATGTAGAGTTGGGGATACCCACCCCCCCTCTTTTCTCTTCTTGAGAGGTCAGACCTCGGACCTCAATTAATCCACTTATTGATTGGTATTCCATCAATCTTCTCAATTGGGCACTAGTGTGGTGTGTGGTTCCAACAGTTATGAGCCCGGCTAGCTCTGCTTGATTAATCAAAGGAATCAATTGGTTACTGGATATCTCCCGGAATCACCTGAGATTGATCAAAATCCGCTGTATCAAGAAAACCCGAGGACCGCACACCATCACTTTATGCCGGCCCAAACCCGTTCATCCAGAAGAAGAGAAGAAAGCCCGAGCCCATCAGATCAGCTCACAATCGACCGATCCCCGAGTCCTGAGTTTCAAGAGGTTGAAGAAACACCCAGTAGCTCGTGTCCTGGGCATCAAGAGTGGTTTGACGAATTCAACGAAGACACCATGGCTGATTCACCGGAACCCTCATCATCAACGACGACGTCGATTGCCAAGCTGCGCACCTGGCAGGACTGGAATGTGTGGATCACCCACATTGAGAACGAGGCAGAGGCCCTCCAGATATGGGATGATATCAACCCAGGAGTTGATGAACCAAACCCAGAAGCCCCTATTCAGTCCAGAAGACAACCAGTCTTTGATTTCAACTCCCTTCCTGATGACGTTACACCAACAGCTCTCAGCCTTGCTCAGTTCAAGCATAGGTGTAACAAGGAGGCATGGGAACTCAAGCAAAAGGGGTATCAGAGGATCTCATCAATGATTAACCAGTCTCTGTCTCCAGACCTCCAGCACAGGGTAATCAACTGCAAGACTCTGAGAGAGAAACTCAAGAAGCTCTCAGAATACACCAAGCCCAACACCCTTGCTGCCACTCAGTTGTTGAAGAAAGAGTTGGAAACCCTTTCTCACCCACCATATGGAAAGTCTATTCATGACCATATGCACCTTTGGTTCACTTGGTGTAGCAAGAGAGATGCTGTTGGTACACAAGCAGACAATGAATCCACCCAAGCATGGTTGTCTTCTATGACTCCAATGTATGGAGACTATGTGGCCACAAGGACAGGCAGGCTGCTTGATAAGCAGAATGATGGGGAGGTGACACCTCTCCATTCAGAATTGAGAGCCTGGCAGTCCTACTTTCAGCACAATGGTGACACCAAATTCAAGAGCAAGCACAGAACCACTGTTGCCAGCATCTCCTCTGCAGCTGCTGCCGAATCTTCGTCCTCAACTCGATCATCCTCCTCTTCAAGAAAGCCCTGCCTCTGTGGTAGGAACCACATGTGGAAGGAATGCTACTACCTCAATGCCGAGTATCCGAGGCCTGAGGCATGGAAGCCAAGAGATGATACCAAGAGGAAGATTGAGAAGAGATTCAAGGAGGACAAGAACCTGAAAGAGAGAGTGGACAAAGCAATTCAAGCTTACAACGCTGCTCAAGGCCAAGGGTCGAAGGACAAAGACACCAAGAACAAGTCAGGTATAGCCGCAGAACTCGAGGACACTGCTGCTGCTGCCACCCTGGAATCGACCCCTGAGGCATCTGTTGGATCAATTGGTCACACCCGGCTCTACAACGCAGTGATTCTTGATGGTGGTGCCAATGTGCACATCATCAACGAATCCATGAGGGCAAGGATCGTCAGATCTGAGTTACCAACCTCCTCTGATATAGTGATATCTGGGGACAAGAGGTACCAACCTGAGGCAATTGTTGATGCCACCATCAATCTGGATATGGGTAATGGAGTTACCAGGAAGCTCACTCTTCTCAAGGCAAGGCTCATTCCGGGATTCTTCACAAGTTTGGTCTCACTGCAGATCCTCAACAAGAAGGGTATTCACCATGATACCAGAAACTGGCCAGACAAGTTGATTACTGGCCAAGCACATGAGGAGCCCAGGCTTTGGGCATGCCTCACCCCTGAACACAGTGACGACAGACATGGTCACTGGATTATTGAACGATTGCCTGCAACAAGAAGTGTTGCTGGGACCACTGGAATTCCTGTTTTATCTGGAACCCCTGGAATTGAGGAGGTGAAGTCAGTATGCACCCCACACTCTGAGAATGCGGGGAAATCAACCTCACCTGCCTCAACGTCACCTGCTGGATCTGTTGCTGCTGCACAATCCAGTCATAAACCACTTCCACCTTTGACAGCAACGGCCAATCAGTGGCATCAGTTGCTGGGCCATCCATCTGTGAGGGCCATTGAGAACCTGGAACCTGCATCTGAGGGTTGCCAGGTAATTGAGTCTGAGAAGGAGACTCTAAACAGTGTCAATTGTGACACCTGCTTGCTGGCCAAGGCCAAAGCAGTGATTTCGAGAAGGAAGGACAAGCACAGAGAGGTGCTGCCTGAGGCAGAGAATGCCAAGATGGCTGTCTGTTCATGGGATCTCATTGATATGACCCCTTCTCTCCCTGGACCAAATGGATTGGTCTTCAAGTTTTACAGCCACTGGTACTATGACCAGGAGGGCTATCATGTAGGTGAACCTGTGGCAACCAAGCCACAAGCAGTTGCCAAGTTTGGAGGACACTTCAAAAGGATGGAAGTGTCATTTGGTGCTCAAACCATCCTGGTCCGCTCTGATATGGAGGCTACCATTGGGAAGGATGCTGGAAAAGCCATATCCAGGTTAGGTATCACCACTTTGCCCACTGCTGCTGATACCCCTGCCCAGAATGGAGCAAGTGAGGTTGCTGGAAGAGAAATTGTTACCAAATCCAGGACTCTCAGGATTGATGGCCATTTGCCTAAGAACCTTTGGCCATGGCTTATGGATTCAGCTGTTTACCTACTTAACAGGACCCCTACTGCCAAACTCAATTGGATAACTCCATTTGAGAAAGTCACAACCAAGAAGCCCTTCCTTGGCCATCTCCACCCCATTGGTTGCAAGGCCTTCGCTCTCCGCAGAGACATTGCCAAGAGAGACAAGATGGAAGAGAGAGCTCACATTGGGTACCTGATTGGGTATGCCTCCACCAATATTTTTTGGATCTGGATTCCTTCACTCAATAAGGTAATCAGGACAAGAGATGTGGTGTTCAAGGATAATGAGAGGTACAATCCTCTGGATATCAATGGACAAACCTTGGGGGAACTGGTTCCTGCTGCCATTCACCAGACTGTGATTGATTCAATCTCAATGCCTGAGGAATCAACAAGTGAGGGCATGGATGACCCCTTTCTGGCTACAAATATTCCGACTTTTGCTGTCCAACCTCAAGGTGGTGAACAGCAGGGAGGTGAGATGCCAGAACAGGAATCATCATACCCAACGCCGCCGGAGACACCCGCCAGAGACGAAGACAATGTGGCTGCCAACCAAGGTCAAGTTGGTCAGGCCCCGGGGGCCTCACCGGGAACACCCGCTTTTTCGGTCTCTCATCAGCACCCTGCCTCAGATGGGGAGGTGGAAGAAAGTACCTATTGGTACAGTGTGGACAACCATGGACAGTGGATCGACTATGGAACTGGACGGTTGGAAGATTACCTGGATGAGTTGAGTTGTGCAGCTGCCACTTCCCTCCAAGCTTACAATCCACCCACTCTCAAGGATCCTCACCAAGTAACAAGCTCACTGTCACCCCCTGCCAATTGGAGAGAGATGGAAAGGCATGTCCATCATCAGCAATTCAGACAAGCAGCATTTGATGAAGCTGGAAAGCTTATGGGCAAGAGGACATTCAGGGTATTCTTTGGTCACAAGGGCCACAAAGTACCATTGGTCTGGGTATTTGCTTACAAGACAGACCCCTCAACTGGTGAGATTCTCAGGTACAAGGCCAGGCTTTGTGTCCGTGGGGATCTTCAATTGCCATCAACTCATGAAACCTATGCTGCCACTTTGGGGTACAAGGTATTCAGGGCCATCACTGCCCTGGCTTTTGCAAGGAGGTTGAAGACCAGGCAATGGGATGTGGTCAATGCATTCCCAAATGCTACCATTCCTCACACTGTTTACTGCTCAATTCCTGAGGGAATGGAGGAGTATGGATTTGGACCAGATGCCTGCTTCATCCTTGAGAAGGCTCTCTATGGATTGGCTGAGTCACCTCGCTTGTGGTATGACCTGTTTGTTATGAGAATGGAAGACTATGGCTTTGAGTTGGTTCCTGGAATTGACTGCCTGATGGTAAACATGGATCTTCGTCTGCTCATGGTTTTCTATGTGGATGACATCAGGTTGATCTATGAGAGTGATGAACAAGCCACTTTGTTCAACCAGTACCTGGTTTCCAACTTTGAGGTTACTCAGAAAGACCCCAATTTCTTCCTGGGTACAGAGGTGGAGGAATCACCTGATATCCTGACTCTGAGCCAGACTGCCTACTTGACGAAAATTGGCATCAAATTTGGTGTTCATGAGAGGACTCGATTTCCAGAGACACCACTTCCTACTGGAAACCTGGAACCTGCCACTGATACTGCCAGGCCTGACTTCATCAAAGGGTATCAGATGAAGATTGGTTCTATTGGTCATGCTGCTGTTTTAGCACGCCCTGATGTAGCAAAAGCACATGCCACTCTTTCTCAATTCTTGAAGAACCCAAGCCAGGCTCATATGGACGCTGCCAATCACCTGCTTGCCTACCTATATGGTACTAGAGAGATGAAGCTCCACTTCCATAGGGAGAAGCCCAAGATGGAACTGTATGTGGATGCCTCATTTGGTGACAACCCAGACAGGAAGAGTTCTCAGGGATTCTTGATGATGATGTATGGTGGAGCCATTGATTGGCAAGCAACCAAGCAGAAGACAGTCACCAAATCAACCGCAGAGGCAGAGTTGTTGGCACTCTCATCAATTGCGGGTAATGGGTACTGGTGGACTCGACTTTTCTCGGAATTTGACAAGGTATTTCCACCTGGAAATGAGCCATCTGGGGAACCTGTCAAGGATGGAACCATAGGTGGAACCAAGGTTTTCTGTGACAACCAACGTGCAGTGGACATCGCCAATCACAAGCATGGATCTCTCAACACGGCTTTGAGACACGTTGATATCCACCAACACTGGGTAAGACAGGAAACAATGGCAGGAAGATTGACCGTTGAATGGATTGGTACTGCCAAGCAACGAGCTGATGGCTTCACAAAGAACCTCCCCAAGGGGTCATTCCAGTCATTCAGGACAAGCCTGGGGCTCAGGTAAGTAAGGATATGGACATGGTTGATCATTAGATTGAGATGGACGGTCACCATGTCTGGTATTTCAGCTTTTCTTATGTAATCAAGCTGAGGGAGGTGTGTTTGGACAGAAGGACATGGGTGCCCTGGCATCATGTGACATGAGTCATATGAGATAACAGGGGCCACTGATTCCTTGGCATATGTATGTAGAGTTGGGGATACCCACCCCCCCTCTTTTCTCTTCTTGAGAGGTCAGACCTCGGACCTCAATTAATCCACTTATTGATTGGTATTCCATCAATCTTCTCAATTGGGCACTAGTGTGGTGTGTGGTTCCAACACAGTCCCAGTTCCCTTCCAGTCTTCCTTCTCGGAATATCCTAACAAGACCACTTCCTCACCCGTATACAAACACACAACTCTCACCAATCGAGCTGCCTGCGATAGAATTCCACGCCCCGACTGGTACCACCAGACACACTCGCTCACCTCACCACGCTCACTATGGGCGGCTTCCTCGACCGGTACGCGTTCCGGGAGCTCTGCTTCGTCGATTTCGAGAACATCGCTCACCATGACACCTGTATAGCATCTTCGATACGTCGAGCAGTCACCGCGACCACCGCCATGGCCTGACCGACGAGATGTCCCGACTGCTGCCCACGCACCGAGAGGCCAACGTCTCGTCGGCGTTCCCCGCCAAGGCCGTCACCTTCGTCGCCCTCCGCCTCAAATACCAGCTCGAGCAGGTCATTCCCTGCGAACTGCCCGAAGAACGCATCACCGCTCCGCACAGCGGTGTCATCACGCCCGCCGTCATCAAAACTGCCAAGTCCGCCGGCAAAGTCTCCGGCTCCGAAGAGGACTACGGATCTGCCGTCGTGTACTGCCTGCTCATCGTAAAGCATTGGTTCAAGAGACAGGCGCTGCTCGAGCTGTGGGATGCAGACCTCCATGAACTGCGAGCGACTGCATGCGAAATGATCGCTAAGCACATCATCGAAGACGAAGATGACAATGAATACCTCATGCAGGAGGTCCTGCTGAAACGCTACAGCATTGTTGTCGATGGGGAAGATACGCACCCTGCGAATGCGATAGAAAAGGCCGTCGATCTGCATGCTGTGCGGGTGATAGGGAGCTCGGGCTATCAAAAATGCATTTCACATCTATGGCGGGGCTGGCTGGTGCAGGATGAGGAGGATCCGAGCAGGTTCACCGACTACAAGCTGAAGACGAGCACCAACTACTGGGACCATTTCGATCCAGATCGCATGCGAGTGCCACAGTATCAGAACGGACTGCAGATTTTCATCTCGCTCGCTTTTCTTGCTCTCTACACTGGTGCCATCAATACCATCAACGCGGGAGGTGAACTGGATATTGTGGAAGGCCTGCTCTACCTCTTCACCGCCGGCTTCATCGCAGATGAGCTCTCCAAGTTCCTCAAGATTGGCCGCTTCTACTTTGGCTTCTGGAATGTCTTCAACCTGACTCTGTACGCCCTACTCTTGGTGTCTTTCGTTCTTCGCATGATAGCCCTGGGCCATCAATGGAACTCACCTAGACGATTCCATCTCAACGAACTATCCTACAACTTTCTCGCCTTCAGTGCGCCCATGTTCTGGACGCGCATGATGCTCTACATGGATAGTTTCCGCTTCTTCGGCGCCATGCTGGTCGTGCTGAAGGTCATGATGAGGGAATCTCTCATCTTCTTCGCCCTTCTCATCGTGGTCCTGGCTGGTTTTTTCCAGGGCTTCATTGGAATGGATCAAACCGACGGCAATATCACAGCCTCCAACTTCATCACCAAGATGATGCTCAACGCCATCATGGGCTCACCCGAATTCGACGATTGGGACAACTTCGCTCCACCCTTTGGCATTACCCTCTACTACATTTACAACTTTGTCATCATTGTCATCCTCCTCAATATTCTCATCGCTCTCTACAATAGCGCATACGAGGACATCACTGGAAACGCGACCGACGAGTACCTTGCCCTGTTTGCCCAAAAGACAATGCAGTTTGTTCGAGCTCCTGATGAGAATGTGTTTATTGCGCCTTTCAATCTCATCGAGATCGTCTGCTTGATCATCCCCTTCGAATGGTGGATGCCGCGAGCAAAGTACGAGAAGTTGAACGACTACGTCATGGGCGTCATCTACTCGCCTCTCCTCCTGGTCACCGCATTATTGGAGACTCGAACCGCACGGATTGTCAAGTTCAACCGATCAAGGCAAGAGTCTGATGATGACACCATCGAAGTGTGGGAGCAACTGGAACCCGAACTCGACGTGGAAGGCACGGGCTGGTCTAAGAGAGTGGACGATACTTCTCCAAATGTCGTTGTCGATGGCACATTGCTCGAAGTGAGGAAGCTGATTGATGAAGTCAAAGAGCTGAAGACTATGCTCAGGGAACTCACACCTGCCCCAGAGAGTCGGCCGACGAATGGATCGCCTAGCACCGGGCAGGCGTCTTAGTATGATGCATGTGATCTACTGAAAAGTGGTTTCGATCAGGAATCGATAGATGCGCGAGTAGCTGCAACCGTGCCGGACAAGCCTACAAGGAGGGCAAGCACCGGTCCGATACCTGTTAACAGGGGCTGGTGGAAGGGAGCTCCGAGCTCAACGTATAAGCGAAACTGAAGGAGTGGTAGTGGAACGACGAGTTCGCAAGGAGTAAGATCACCCGACCCCAAACCCAAGAAACCAATGCGAGAATTGCCTACGGAGGAAATACCATCTTCTCGGATCACCGTTGTATCTCTATCAATTGATATTCCTTCAGTTCAGGAGGAACTAATGCAGCAGGAAAAATTTGGGTAATACAACTCCCACATCCAATCTGGAATTCCGGCCCCATTCACCGCCTAGAAGCTCATGGAACGTGAATGGGCCAGGAGGTGGATAGTGTAGGCATTCCAGATTGAATATGGGAGTTGCATTCCTGCAAGTTCTCCTGTTGCATTAATTGTGATTCCTGTGAGTTTGCAAGGATTGAGTGAGTCTAATGTAGTAAGCTAATCCCGAGGATGACGAGTAATGGTCTTGAAACTCGGTGGCGTTCGGGTCTGGTGGTGTTCGGGTCTAGAGGCTTAGCGGGCAGGTTCCCGTGCTGTCAATATGCATAGAATGATACCAGTGATGATAATGATGATAATGATTCATTTGTGGATTTAGTGTACAGCTTTTCATAGCAGCGGAGCCAACGGATTGTGGGCTGAATCCTGTCTGTTCTTTCTATCAGGGTTGGCGATCATTCATACATCCCGTTACCACCTGTGTTCCTTTGATAAGACAAGACGAAAAAAGACAGAGGAGCGCGGAGTTGAACTGCGCATGTCCATCCAGCAAAGTTATAACATCTCGCTTTCGGGTATACTGCTTTGTTTTTATACCTGACTTTTCTTCTCCTTCACTTCTTCTTCGCATTGCGCTACTCTTCTGATCACGTCGTTCGACTCGCTCAGTAGACGTCATACTTGGGTTAGGAGCACTCTGTAGGTGTACCCATGTATGAACAGAACAACAAATATAAGGGTTTCATTTCTTCTCCCATCCGTCATGGGATAGTATAATTTAGCATGGCATGGCATGGCATGGCATAGCATCGCGTATACACAGTATAGTGCACGCTCCTTCTGTCTCCCTCCTCTGGTATTGGGTGACTCTCTCCCTCCCTCCCTCCACTTCCATGCTTCCCTCATCATCTCTCATCGCTCCATCTTCCCCGCCTTGCACTTCTTTACCGCTTCTCATACCCTGGCGTCCCCGCAGCCCTTTGCTCCGCCTCATATTCTTTAATTTGCTTCGACCAGAATCTCGAGGGGAAAAATCGATCCGGCTGTTCATATCGCGCGTTAGCGAAATGGTCCATTCCACTCTTTCTTCTTCTCCCTTTATTCCTCTTTCTTTTCATTCCCACTCTCCCTTGTTTGTCTTCTTCTTCACTCCTCTTCCCTCCGCTGCCTTCTCTTCCCTTTCACGCTCCCTCGCTGATGGAGCACAGCTGCGACTTACCTGTGGCATCTCATTCCTAAACTCGCGGTTCGCGCTCAAATTCCACGCCATAGCCGCAATTCCCACCACTACGCCTCCCATGATTGCTGTGTTGGTTTTCCAGTTGGCGGGTTGCGAGTACCAGCCTCCGGCGGGGGACCAGACGTGTTTGGGGTAGCTGTTTGAGTGGAGTTAGATGACGCTTATTGGAGTTGGAACGGGGTCTTAGGAGGAGGAGGATGAGTAGGGAAAGAGGAGGAGTGCGTACGGGACTTTAGGGCCACCGCCACGGAGGATTTGTGTGACTCTCATGGTGGGTGGATGTGTGGATATATGAAAGGCGATGGGAGGTGTCTCGGTGAGTGAGGTGAGGTTGATGCGGCCAATGCGGAGGTGACGGTCGGTCTCAATGCCAAGACTCTGGAGCGTAAGAGAGCGATGGCGATTGGCAGTCGCGAGAAAAGTTGAACATTAAGACTCTATACCTCTCCACTTCATCACGCGACACTGTCCAATTTCACTTCTGTTACCAGGCATCGAGGATTGGTGGTCGCCGAATAATACATGCAGTCCTTACGTCTGGAGCGGTGGGCGACGTCGTTGCAGCAGGCCCCAAGAAATCCACGGTTACGGGCACTGGGTGTATGTCCCTATTCATCATCATCAGCAGCAGCATCAGCATCAGCATCGACGACAGCGAGAGTACCGAGACGGGAATTGCAGACGCGATATCAGCATCACCAGACACAATGGCTGCACCAACGACGAGGAGTGGCTTCGAGACGGAAAGCTAGCACTTCTGCTGCAGCGGAGCAAGTGCAGCAGGAGGAGGCACAAGATTGGGATGGTTTTGCCACAGATGGAATGGTAGAGGTTGTAGTGGAGGAAGAACCTGGTAAACACTCGCTCAACTTCCCTTCACACCGTCAAGCTGTGAAGAGCGCGAAGCTGGCAGCTCTGCATGCCCGATTGTCTCTTCCCACGAAACTTCCTCTCCAGACGTTGGCGCGATGTTTGATCGATCCGAGCGTGGATCCACGGCCGGGATACAACAATGCTCCTCTGGCGGTTCTGGGGCAGGAATTGCTGGGATACTACACCACGGAATGGCTGATTTGCAAGTATCCGCGACTACCTCTGTCCATCATCATGGCTGCTGCGTACGGATACTTGGGAAACAAGACACTGAACAACATGCGTCTGGAATGGGGTGTGGAAGCTGTTGCGGCACCTGG
This sequence comes from Sphaerulina musiva SO2202, assembly GCF_000320565.1. Classification (NCBI taxonomy): domain Eukaryota; kingdom Fungi; phylum Ascomycota; class Dothideomycetes; order Mycosphaerellales; family Mycosphaerellaceae; genus Sphaerulina; species Sphaerulina musiva. The sequence continues at coordinate 100,255 of NW_016017384.1, forward strand.
ACCGGAAGTCGATGCAGGATTACTGCAATTGAAGAGAACGACACCGGGGAATGCAATGTCTGAGGACGGGATGAATCGAGTGAAAGATGTGGAAGAACGACCGAAACAATACAAAACATACAGCAGTTCCATTGTCCACGATGACATGTTCGGCCAGCCCCAGGATTTCCCTGCATTGGACCATTTCGACAGGAAGCCCTATGCAGGCGCACCCATCTCCAGACGCGAACAAGAGGTAGAAACAGCCAGCAGAGACCCAGACATGGCAGACTCGATCGGCGTCGGTGTGGAGGACCTGGAGCCAGAAGCTGACGCTGGAAGATTCGCACTCCAGCCCTCCAGCGCCGTTGACATGAACACGTCCCCTGTCATCCTCGAAGACGCCAGTGCCGGGTTCGTCCGGGCCCTCGCCGGAGCATTGTACCTTCACGCGGGAACTGCAGCAGTCAAGAATTTCCACAAGGCGCATATCCTCTCTCGTCATTTGCCATTGCACACCATGTTCAGTTTTAGACACCCGACACAGGATCTCTCGAAACTCTGCCGGAGAGAAGGGTGGGAAAGCCCGGTGGCGCGACTGATATCGGAAACTGGACGATTGAGTCGGACGCCCGTGTTTATCGTGGGCGTCTTCAGTGGGAACGACAAGCTGGGCGAGGGCGCAGGTAGCTCACTGAACGAGGGACGGGTACGAGCTGCTGCGGATGCATTGCGGAGTTGGTACCTGTACAGTCCGATGGAGAGTCAGATTGTGTTACCGAGTGAAGTGGAAGGCAGCAGCAGCAGTGACAGTGGTGACAATTGGAAGAATGCGCAGGGAACGACGACGACGAAGAAGAAATGGATCCCACAATATATTGACATGGGAGAGATTGTGGCATAAGAAGGACACTTGTACTATCTATGTATTATGGCACGGCTCTCTTCTTTTTCTTCTGACGGGATCAGTCAGTCCGTCATTCCTCCTGTTGTAAGCCCCCAGATCTTGTACAAAGTGTATAAATTTTGTTGTCATTACGAGGTGAAAGAGGAAGGGAAGAAAGAAGAGCGCAAAAAATGGTCTGTCTGTCTACATTGAAAACTCGGAGTGAAGTCATCAACATCATCAATCACCCTATTTCCCTTCCTTTTCCCTCCATCGAAACTCAACCCAAGGCCCTTCATTCCGACTCATGAACCAATCCAGCAACTGATATTCAAACGGTTGTCTCTTTCCACTTTTGATTTCTTTTTGAATTCTCTCCGATAGTAACTTTTCCTCTTTCTGTGCGTGTTTGTGTTTCTCAGAGTATTCGTCCGAAGCGGAGGAGGAAGAGGAGGAAGCAGAAGAAGACAAACGCATATCAAAAGCAAAAATCAATCTCGCAAGTGCAAGGCTCAATTCCATATATACCAAAGGTTTCCCCAAACAGGAACGATGGCCAATGGAAAAGGGCGTAAAGACTTCTTGGAGAGATGAGCGATTTTGGGGATGATGTCGTTGTTCTTGTCCTTCTTTTTCTCCTCCTCCTCCCGTTCCCGAAGAAGAAGAAGAAGAAATCCACCTCTCCGGATCAAAAACAAACGGTCTAACCACATAATCCCCATGATGCTGAACCGCATAAATCGGAACCCCCACATCCACACCCTCTGGCAAAAACACTCCCAATTCCGGAATGTCCAACCCGCCCGACAAAACCTCTCTCGGTAAATTCCCCCCCACAGCAGGAGTCATACGCATAGTCTCATCAATAACGGCACGCAAATAACTGCAAGATTGCATTTTGGGACCCATGCGAATTTCATGTCGCGTGGAAAATGTGGCCAAAATTTCTGCGCGAAGCCGATGGAGGGTGGGAGGGTTGTGGAGGAGATAGTAGAGAGTTGCTGCGAGAGTGGTTGAGGTGGTGTCGCTGCCTGCGACTATTAGGGTGTTGCTTTCCATCCAGAGTTCGGGGAGGGGAATATTGTCTCCTGTATCGGGGTCTTGGGCAGTTAGGAGGAGGGAAAAAATATCTTTTCTCTTCTTAAGGGGATTTTTGTTATCATCGCTTTGTTGTTGTTGTCGTTCCATAACTTTCACAACCTGCTGTTTCCCAAACGCAAGATATCGACATCGATCTCGATAGAGGCCTCTCAGAACCGGGAGAAACTTTTCCAAACCGGTAGAAACCAAAGCGGGCATAGCAGCCACGACATAATTTCTTCTCGCGGCTCTTCCAAGGAGGAAAATTGCTTTGCGGTTAGGGATATGGGAGCCGAGAGTTCCAAAAGATTTTCCAAAGACTAATTCTCCCATGATGTCGAAGACGAGCCAGTTGCACCATTGGGACATGTTGAGACATTTGCTCCATTTCTCTTTTCCCTCCTCCTCCTCCTCCTCCTTTTCGCCACCACCAGCACAATCAACCACCTCTCCAACCCTCCCAATAAACTCCTCCACAAGCCCCAAAACATACCCTTCCATCCCCTTCATAGCCGTCTCGGAAAAAGCAAACCCCATAACCCTCCTCTTCCTAGCATGCTGCAACCGATCCGTCGCCAACAGGGTACTAACCGCATTCGGCGCAGCACGAAAACACTCATAAAACCTCGATTTCTTGACATTCGCGCCATGAGAATATATCCTTTGCAGCGCAGCCGGATGATTAATACTCAGAGAATTGGGCGAAAACCGGACGATGGGACCGTATTTGATATGTAAGTGGTAGAAGAGAAGGTGTTTGTCGCCGATGTAGGCGTGGTAGACGTCGTAGGCGGGGGTGAGTTTGCCGAGGAGGGGGCCGGGGTAGATTGCGAGGGGATGGAGGTAGAGTTGGTAGATGATGTAGGCGGTGCAAGTGGTGAGGAGGATGCTGGAGAGGATCCATGGGAGGTGGTGTTGTTGGGTTGAGAGTTCATTGTTGTTGTTGTTGGTGGTGGTCCAGGAGAGAAGTAGTCGTCGTGGCCATGTTGAAGCTTGTTCTACTAGAGTGTTGTTCATACTGAATCTTAAGAGAGGCGTATACTATATCTGTACTGTATTGTAAGATATATAATATAATAATGCAAAGCAACAAAGAAAATAAAAAAAGGGGGGGGGGGGGGGGGGGGTAAGACTCCAGTAAGTACCTAAGTGTGGATACACCAACAAAAAAGAAGTAATCAACAAGTCTGTTGATTTTTTAACAACAACAACAACAACAACAGTTCTACCTCCTAGGAAGTATAAGAAAAAGAAAAAGAGAGAAAGAGAGAGAGTTTGTCTTAGCCCCATAACAGTAGTCTAGACTTTTTGACTTAACGCTAGGAACGCCTACTTTATCCTCGAGTCCCTCGACTCTCCGCTCTATCTTGAGACATCCCTCCAGCCTTATACTGCCGTCCAAAAGGAAGTATATCCTAGCTAATATCCTGTGTCTTATAACTCCCTTATCAAGTTGTTAGCTTTCCTATATACCTCCCTTGTCAGCTTCCTACATAACCATTTCCATTCGGTTCGGTTCCGGTTCCGGGAAAAGTATAGGTACAGTCGGTCCCGATCAGGTGTTTACTGCTACCTCCTAGCTATAGCTGCTATACCTACAAGGCTACAAGCTGCATTCAATAGTTACGTTTTCTGTGTATATCATCAGGCATAATCTTGGAAGCAAGCGGAAAGATCGGGAAGCGTCGTGGAAAAAGGTTGTTGTTGAAAGTTGTTGTTGTTGTGGAAAGTAGGATGAACGGAAAAGACGGGAACAGGGACGGGGATACAATATAATACAATACTTCCAAAAGGCTCACTTCTACTTCCCTCTCACCGGTATAGACAGACAGACTTGACATATTATTCATTATAGATGTGTATACTACACTACTACTGACTGCGGACTGCTCCTTGCTGCTGCTGCTGCTGGATCATGATAGCTTGCCTCCCCGCACCACACCCAAATACCCATCTATGTACACCCCCTACATCCCTTCACCACCACTACCATCACCACCACCACCTCGCCAGCCAGCCAGCCAGCCAGCCAGCCATTCATTGATTCGTCACTTGAGTCGTCGAGATCGATAGTCGGAAAACAGTCGGTCTGGCTGGCTGGCAACACCACACAGCAAAAAGTGCAAAAAGTGACTGCGGCGCTCCATTACTGTTGTTGCTTTGCGTAATCTCGCACAAGCACCAAAAAAGAGTAATCACACCAAGATGCTGGGATGCGAAATGGATCCATCTCATGCTTCACTCACTCCCTCACGCCCTCCCTCACTCCCTCACTCATCATGCGGTGACGTCTCATCTATGGTTTCGGCCGCCAAAAAAACAAAAATCTGGTCTCTTATGAAAAGAGACTCGTCTGCATTTCCTGTCCAACGATTTAAAAAAAAAGCAAAAAGTGCATGAAAAAACACTGGGTATGGTATCGTCATGTTCACGGTCGTTTCTTGCCGCGTGAGGGTGGTACTGTCGACCCTGTGGGAGGTGATGATGATGATGATGATGATGATGTCGTGGGCGAGCCGGAGAAATGCTGCGCAAGGCTCGCCAGCGAGCCGGAGTTCGAAAGATGCACCAGGAACAGCCAGCAACACAGTGCGTTCACCAGGTAGTGCATCCTGTACGCGTACGTAACGCCATACACCGCCGCGTAGAGCGCTAATGCAAACATTAATGTGTTGGTGAAAAAGCGAATGCTATATGCACGCGTTAGCAATGAAATCTCCTTCCTCCACACACAAGTGGTGACAAGACGACACAACATACCGACTCGTGACGCGCGGTATCATGTCATTCGTGCTCATCGTCTCGACCAGCAAGATGTAGCCCAGCACCGACAGCAGGTTGTGGTGGGTCGAAAAGGGCGTCATCCAGTGTACGGTGAGATTATGGATCCACACCACCAAGACAGGTGCATTGATGGGTAGGATCCAGAGCATAAGGATCAGCATCGAATGTGCGTAATTGTAAAAGTGATAGCTCGGTGGCGTTTGCGACTCCTGGGCGGTCTTGATGGCTCGTATGCACGTCACGGCTTGGACGAGGCAGAGCACCGCGTATGCGAATTGGTAGGGGATAATGGTGACCACCAGGAGCAGCAGCACTGCGATGGTCATGTTGCGGCGATTGAGCAATCCCCCGTGGGACGATGGTATTCTGCTAGGACAAGTGTCAGTATCAAGCGAGCCGGTCGTCGTGCACGGAAATACACACCGTGCATCATACGACGTGCCGTGCGTCCACGAGTGGACCTTGGCCACCGCAAGCGCAATGGTATGCGTCAGAGCGAGGACGACATAGTTCATTGCAATGCAGATTCCAACGCTGGTGATGGCAAACAGGGGAATCAAGAACCAGAAGAATGGATCCGAGGTGCCCAGCATCAGATCATTCACGGTGAAGTCAATCGTTTGTTCGGACGTGCCGGTGGACTTGCTGAGCCAGTGCCGTGTCCAGAGATTGTGGCTGGACTTGGAAACGGCAATACCAAAGAACGTCAACGCGATGAAGATGGCCGGCAACGACGTGCGGATGCACTGGTCCATGCTCTGTGTGAAGCTGATGAATACTCCGGTGGTGTCGTACACCTTGAATTGTTTGCGTAGAACCAGTGCGACGACCAGGATGGGAAAAGCGGCGAACACGGTCCGGTATCTCATCACCAGTTTGCCCGCACTCCCGAGTACATCGACCTTGATCGAAACCTCCAGCGTCGAGTTGCACGTGGGGTCTATCCAGAACTGCAGTGCCAGTCCCTCTGTCACAGGGCCAGCACTCAATCGTGGCGGCATGTACGGTGACAGGCCGTGGACGTTGATATTGCCCCCTTTGGTGTTGACAAAGTACTTGGACTCGTACGGTTCGGCAATGTACTGGCGGAGCAAGGGAGCAAAGCTTTCAGGAGCACCTCTGCACGGCTTCCTGTTCACCTCCAGTGCATACGCAAAGAGCGTCGAGTGCACCTCGGGAATCTTCAGCTCCGTCATCATGGGTCTGTTCGCAGGAAGTCGAATCGTGGCACCGCTGAGGAGGAGCTGGTGGTGGCCTTTGCTGACCTTGATCGAAGACTCCACGGCGAGACTGAACTCGGCCATCACCCATCCCGCAGTGCGCTCATTCGCCTTTTCAATCACCGCGACGAATTGATAATCCGCAATGTCGGAGAGCTCGTACTGCAAGTACGAGAAGGGGGGTGCCTTGTCAAAGGCATGGACGGACGTGTTGGTCGATGCCGGCAACAGCGATACATCCGAAACCGCATTCTTGCAGGCAAGTCTCGTCGATCCGCCTGCATTGTTGGTGGGATCCAGATTGATGGCATAAGACAGCCCTGAGAAGCCTGCAGGCGGCGGAAAGACACTGCAGAGGAGCACGGAGAGCGTGCCGTTATCTTCTTCCGAGTCCAGCTTCTGATCGGTCAGGAGGGTGAACTTGCTTCCTTTCACGAACGGCTGTGCTGGTATCGGCATGACGTGCGCTTTGGTGGTACCTGCATCACCCAGCGACCGTAATACGAGACGTTCGCCGTGTGACATGATGCCGGTAGAGCTGTGTTCGAGCGTCAGGTACGTCGTGGGCTCCTGTTCCAACAGGCCCTTCTCCACAACGGGCTCGATTCCGGTGAGCAGTCGTTTCCGGAACGCGCGTATGCGTTCGGGCTGTGCTCGTGTCTGTGATGGGCGGCGAACGTCAATCACATCGTATATGGCCTTGACAATGGCCTTGCGGAACTGGTCGCACCACATGATGGCCAGATGATCCATGCCGGTCCAGACATTGGGAATGCTCGAGGTGAAGACGGTGAAGCCGTGTGTATCCGGCACCAGGGACGTCAAACTGGTGTACTCGGACGGGATCATGGTGTCCAGACCACCTCCCGCAACAGAGACCAGAGTGACGTCCTCGAGGGGGTTCTTGCCCGCTCTCACGCCGGAGAAGGAGTCTCTCCAATACGTGTTGATATCGTTGTATGTCGAGACCATTGCTGCATCAAACGAGATGGGCGGCCGGGCATGAGGAGCAGAGAGGGTGAGGATGGTATTGATGGTGTGCTCTTGATAATTGGACATTCGGAGCATGGTCCTCGCCACGACACCACCCATGGAGTGTCCCAGGATAATGACCGATTTGGGGTCGGGAAGGCCCGGTTCTCGCGCAGAGCGTTGTGGATTGTGATATAGCGCCAAAATGTATGCAATGGCCTCATTCAGATATTCGGCCTGATCCAACAGCGTCTGGCCATGAAACGCGATGAGTTCTTCGTTGAAGTCGACGGTGAAGAAGTCCAACGACCGTTTCCCGTCATTCCGCGCGTGCTGATTCTGTCGCAGCACCTCATGAAAGTACACTGCAGCCTCTGCAGCGATGGGGCGGACCTGCTTGTAGCTTCCCGCATTTCCGGGAATGAAAAGGACTGGTATGCCCTTGACGCGGACATCTTCGTCGATGCCGCCTTCGCGATAGAGGTATAACGAGTACTTGCTGGCAAAGCGAGTGTGCTCGGAGTCAAAGTCCGGGAAGCGATCAAATCGTGGGCGCATGTACGACATGGCGCATCCTTTCGGGTCCTGCTGCCGATGGAAGAAGGAGTGGACCACGGTCAACAGCATCAGGATGGCGCCAATGCTGGTCGCGAGCGTGAGAAACGAACATCTCCAGGGACTCCGCAGTCTTTCGGCGTGTTTGCGCAGACGGTCTGCGACGTAGTCGGAGGCCGACTTCGAGGGCACGGGTTGGTCGAGGGTGTCGGGCTCGAGCGGAGGATTCGACCTGGCGGGTGTAGTTCGCGGCCATATTGTCTTTTCTGAGAGCATAGGCATGGTAGTGTTCTTCTGCTCTCTGCTGACCTTTCTCTGTTGCTGCTGCGCCGACAGCCGTATGGTGCGGCCTTGCTGGCCCTGATCCCGCGTGGTCATATCTCCTGCTCCGCCACCGATTCCTCCTCCTGCTGCTCCGCCTCCGCCTGCTCCTCCTCCTCCTCCTCCTCCACCTCCTCCTCCTCTGGCCTTTTTGTGAATGGAGACACTGCTGCTCGGCGGCTTGTCGCGAACATCCTCTTCGCTTTCCTCGCTCGGTCGCCTCCTCATTGAAAAGCTAGGTGCGCCCGCAGTGTCGGCGTCGCCTTCACGAACACGAACTCCAGCACGGAGGGAGGCAGCAGCAGCAGCAGCAATAGGGTGGCAGCAATGAGGTGGGTAGTGGTAGCGACAGGTGTGGCAGCGACCAGGCCAGGCGCTGTCTTTCTCTTCCTCTCTCTCTTCTCTCTCTTCTCTCTTCTCTTCTCTTCTCTCTCTCTCTCTCTCTCTCGCGCTCTCTCTGGTGAGGAAATCGCGTGGCAGGCAGGCGCAGGACGGGACGGCTAGAGCTAGACTAGACTAGACTAGACCAGACTAGCAGCGGCATGGACCCACTCGTCCTCTCTAGTTAATAATCAATGCATCCGATCACAGATGACTCTCTGACGGGCCGCTTGGCGTGTGTATGCCCGTATACGGTATACACTTCCTCTTGGTATATCACATAAAACTCTCGAATCATGTACGACGATAACAACAATGACGACGGGAGCAAGAGGTGGTATGAAACATGTGCTACCTAGTACCAGTACCAGTACCAGTACCAATACCTACGACTGACGACATGCACCACCACCTTATTACCTGTACCTTCGAGAACAAGAAGAGCTCTCTCACTGCAACCCGAGAGCTTATTTCCCACGCTCCGACCTCTCTGCAGTCGTAGCAGCAGCAGCAGCAGCAGCAGCATCTTTTCTCATCCCCATCCCATCCCATCCCTATTCGAACTACTGCATCTTCCCCAGACTGAAACTCACCTTTTTTATTATTGACTGTACCAAGTACATGTACCTTCATATCCACACCATCATCTACAAAAGTCACACCTATGATCAAAACGCCCCCCCTACCCCCCGCCAAGCAAAAAGACGACGCGTCCACACTCTCCTGTCGCACCAAGGAGAGCTTCCATGCTTGCCAGGCTTGCATGCAAGCTCTTACTACTCCAGTACACTACACTACCAGGTCTGACTCTGGGCTGGGGGGCTGGATGCATGTACGGTAAGCTAAAAAAGAGGTACATGTACATGTAGCCGCCATTGGTATACACTTCCTTCTAAGCAATGCAATGCAATGCCGAATCAATAGTTGCCGCGGTCCTGGTAGAGATGGGCAGTATACAATAGCTAGCTAGCTAGCTGACTGCAGAGTAGAAGTATATACTTATCTACTTACTCGCTCGGTTTGCCGAATCCCTAGACGAGTATAGCCGATGAATAGATCCTCCCGAGTATATATAGGCGAGTAGGCAAGATCTTTTCGGAAGTAGATAGATAGCAAAAAGATAATGACTCGGGATGATAATAACGATATCGTACCTTAGGTATATACGTATTGTATCGCAAGTCAGGTAGGTAGAGAAAACAAGAAAGATTTTTGGTTGAGAGAGCAACGCAGCCTACCTATCCACCTAGCCCAGCCCAGCCCAGCCCCAGCCACCGTGAACGGCAGAATTGGCGGGTCAAGGTTTCAATGCACGCCACAGTCACATTGTAAAAGGTATCAAGTAGGAGGTATCGCTTCTCCCTCCTATCGGCAATTGGCACGAGCTCCACTCCTACGAGCACGTGCCAGCTCATGGAGAGCCATAGGAGGTGCCTCAGCTCACACGACACGACCAACCTGGACCCGACTCTTCTCCAGCTTCGAGCGCCACTGCTCCGTCTTCTTCGCCTTCCTCTGTGCCGCCCGACTCTTGGCCGCGTACCGCTTGAACGCTCCTCTTGCGCCATGCCGCAACTTGGTAATCATGTCGCCCGCACGACCCTTGCTGAGGGATCCATATGCCAGCTTCTCATCCGCGCCGCGGCTCGTGTTCAAAAAGTCGATTTGCGCATTCGTTGCATTCGATCGCCTCCATGCTGCCGATGTGGACACAAACACGGACGGAAAGGTCGTGCTCGCAAACGTGTCTGCCGCGTGGACGGCGTCTTCGAACGTGATTGCTTTGGCAATGGGTTTGGGACGCGCAAGGACTTTCTTGTTCTTCGCGTCGGATGTCTGTATCTTTCTGGTATAAGTGACGATGAATTGCTCGGGATGCTCTTCGTCGCGCTGGATTCGCAGGAAACTGCCATCTTGGGTGGAAAGGATGTACTTGGATTCGTCGATTTGCACCCAGGCATAGCGAGAGATCTGTCGAATGTGGCGCTCGCCCGCCGCGTCGTCAATCAAGTCGTTGACACTGTCGTAGTCTGTGAATGTGATCTCGCCGGAAAGCTCGGGTACTTGGCCGCTGGGTGACAGCGTGCCTAGTACTTGTGCTTCTCGCTCTTGCTCTCGTTGGCGTTTGTCTTTCAGTATCTGCAAGTCTCTACCATCGGCCTCCTGCACGAGTTCGTCCGGGTCCAGGCCATACAGTGTCGGCGACGTCACAATTCCCGTTTCCAAAGATGCCACCATATCAATCACATGGCAATTGACTTTGCCAGGGTGCTTCCGCAGTCCTCGCCCGATCATCTGAACCAATAAATTGCGTGACTGTGTCGGTCTGGCCAAAAGGACGCAATCGATGTTGGGAATGTCCGTCCCCTCGGTATATATACCGCAATTAACCAGCACGGGATACTCGCCATTCTTGAACGCCTCCAGCCGTTCGGATCGGACCTTTTTGGTCGTGTCGCTCGTGACGAAGCGAGCGTCCACACCGTGTGCGCGGAACATTGCTGTCAGTGAGGCAACGTGCGAGAGGTCGACACAGAAGACCAGAGTCGACTTTCTCCCTTGTGCTTTGGCCATCCATGCCCCCACAGTCACCGCATTCGTCTTATCGTTATTCACAGCCTTGGATAGAGCGCCAATGTGGAAGTCATCTGCCGATTGTTTGACATTGTCCAGCTTGACTCCGGACTGAACCGTTGTGAGAATCAAAGGCGATAGCCATTCGTCTTGAATCATATCCATGTAGTCTTGGTGGTACACAATGTCGTCGAACGCTTTGCCAAGTCTCATACCATCGTGCCGGGAAAAGGTCGCCGATACTCCCACCAAACATGCGGGACCGACATGTGGCGCATTCAAGAGGCCAAAGTGGTTCAAGATGTCGAGATAGCCTGCTGCAGCGCTGTGATGGGCTTCGTCGACCAGCAACATCTTGAATCGTTGTGGGTCATATCGTGATAGCCGATCACCACGTGTCAGACTCTGCACTGATGCCACTGTGATATGGGCAAGGCCGGTGGCGTGTCTGGCCGCCATCTCGATCTCCACCGTCTGATCGGGGTACAATGCTCGACAGTGCCGAGCGGCTTGCTCGACGAGCTCCTGTCGGTGGGCAAGAATCAGGGTTTGCGTGGCATCTTGCGTGGGAGGCGGCACTCGACTGATCAGATGACTGAAGATGACCTGTCTCTTGTCAGATGATGATGGTGATAACAGTGCTGTGACAGATGGGAATGGGGCAACTTACGGTCTTGCCACTGCCGGTCGCCAGAGACAAGCCTGCTCTCTTGCCACCTTTGGCCAGGTAGCCGAGAACGGACTGTATGGCATTCTCCTGATACGGTCTCAGGGACACCTTCTTGTCCTCATTCTGATGACTTGTTGGGGATGTGGCGATGGGCCTGGTCCATGAGAGTGAACGGGGATTTTGCCATGGCACGCCGAACGATCTTTGGCTGCGCGACAGCAGCTTCGGCGGTTCTACATGTCGTAGGAGCCAGGTCGGGCCGCGCATCGATGTGTCGGCCTGGACTGCGAGATGTTGCTGTCATAATGGCCAAGAGATAGGTAAGGTTGGTGGTGTAGGAGGAGGTAGACGCGACTCGCGGAGATCCGAGTGCTTGGCAATTTCGAGTTAGACTCTTCCAGTTTCTCTTCCTCCCACCAGGTGTATTGCACGAACTACATACGTACCAACCTCGCTATGCGAAAGCAGGATCGAGGTCTCTCATGGCTGTAGACACATCAGAGGATGAGTACATCGACAGCGACGATGACTTACTCTCCGAAGAACCAGACGCTGTCATGGTCGAGAGCAGCGATCGCCCAAGAAAACCTCGTTCGAGGCAATCCAGTCGAGGAAAGTCTCGCTCCAGGCAATCTACTAGCACGGGACAAGCAAGCAGGTCGTCTCGAGAACGATCTCAGTCCGTTCAATTGGCTCAGTCAACAGAAAAGGTAGAGGTGGCTTGGACCAACGAATATCGAGACTTGCTCAACGACATGATTGCGGACGCCAGTGGCCATTCGGCGGCATTCGATCCTGCTCTGAGACCCTCGCGAATAGGATGGTCTACTTGGTCTGCTCACGAGAAAAGCACACTGTTTGAAGCGCTCGAACGACATGGTGTAGGCAATCTCCCGCGGCTGACACGTGCTGTGGGCACCAAAAGCCAGTACGAGATACAGGTATATATCCAATCGCTTCATCAAGATCTTGCGACGCAGCACGAATCCGCTCCGCAGAAACTCGTGCATTGGAGCGACGTTTCCGCGGCTTCGGAAATCACTGCAGAGTGTGAAGCCGCACTGAATACTGCTGCTGATGCACTCTCGTCCCGAGTCGAGAAACAGGAGCAACTCGCAGAACACAGCAAGCTCGGCGATGGTTGGCTCATTGACGAAAGGGTGGCCGAGGAAGATGAGCAGTCGTACGAACAAGCAGTTGCGAGTACAGCCGAAATCAAAGTAGAAGTGAAAGCAGAAGGCTCTCAGGATGTATCTACCACCGACACTCAATCTGCCATGTCAGACCCGACCCATCTCCTGCGTCCTGCTGCATTCCTTCAACTCTCCCAAACGCTGTTCATGAACAATGGTGAGGACCAACAGCTCAATTGGCACCATGTTGATCGGATTACAGACGCGACCGACGAACCTGCTCTCTTTAGAAGAGCTTGGGACGACCTTCACGCGCTGACTGTGAGTCTCACACGTCGGCTGGTCCAAGCAAGCATCTTCCAGGCCATGACCCGGCTCCGAGCCCATGACTCTGCCCGAGCTGACTGGAGCCCAGTGGCAGCTGTGCGAGGAGTGGATGTCAGATCAGCACTGGAGATGTTGCATATGGGACCCGACTGGAATGAATATTGGGTGAAAGTTGCACGAAGATGCCGGGTCTCGGTATATAGTGATTCGAAGAAGTACAACGATGGCCGGCCGGGCACCAAGAATGGTTTTCTCCTGGACTACGACGAAGTCGAAGCCGCGCTTGGTATCGACGACCACATGGCTGCTGATCAGAACAACGACGAGTGGGAAGAAGGAGATTCAAGCGACTTGATGGCGGCCGGTAGCGACGCATACACAAACGTGGAGGAAGCTACCTCTGACGAGGATGATGACGATAATGACGATAATGATGGAGGGAGCACAACAGATGTCAGCAGAGGGCCTCCCGTCGAAGGGTTTCGCAGCACACGTCAGCGCAAACGACGTCTCAGCCCCACAAGCTTTGCTCGTGTGGAAGATGAACATGTCAACGCTCTTGACAGCCGCATGTCTGCACGAGAAGAAGTCCGTTTGTGGCAGGAGATATTACAGGTCAGGCCACCACCGCAAAGCGTTGTTGATGCTACAGGTAGTCTGGCTGCACCCACTGCGCTGCCTCCTGCCCCATCGGATATGCATTCCACGCCACATGATCATGTGCCTCTCGAGTGGCGGAGCGCAGTCACGTATCAAGGGCCATGGGAGCACGGACGGGGTGTTCCCGCGTTGGAAGATTTCCAGAGAATGACAGCTCGTGGCCATGCAGGGCGGAAACGAAGACGTCTCATCCAGGACAGGATAGCTGGAGTTGCGTTTCTTGTGAAGGATTGTCCTCCTGTTCCTCCTCTCGATGATGATGATGATGATGATGATGATGATGATGACGATGATGACGATGAGAATGTGATAGACGACGAAGATGCCATGGAAGACGTCGAATAATATCGCGTAGCGTAGCTACATGATGGAAGACGACAATGACCAGAGCAAAAGTACCTATAGTCTCTACCAATAGCCTCTACCCTGCATCCCTCGCTCTCTGCTGTATTACTACCTTACTCCGACCCTCCCGCCCAAGGGAAAAAAAAGAGTCCCATCGTGACATGAAACATGGAAAATACATCAGACATGAAACATCTTATAGGTCCATCCATGCCCATGTCCAGCCCAAACTACCTATTGTTAGTTCTTTAGAGTACCATTTATGATTTTTCCAATATTAGGATCTAGGTATTATCGATTTATCACACCTGAATTATTCTATTATCATCGGGAAAGCCGGACATGTCCACTCTACCTATACCCTTACTACCGGTACAGCGCGGCAGAGGTAGAGGCAGAGGCAGGTCACCCTAGTGTCCTCGGTCGTATATGTACATACCTCTTACATCTAATTGTGCCCGACTGTAAGGTAATGTATCTACTACTCCTTACCTCTCCTCGGCACTTTCTACCCGAATTGAGTCGAGAGAGTTTTCAATATAGCGAACTATCTAGCTACCTTACCTGTAAGCTAACAACTAAGGTATCTATCCGCGATTTGCCTATCGAGAGGACAATTTTTCTGATGATAGTATATCCTATACTATACTATACATAGGTATGATAACAAGACATTGTTGTTATTATTGTTGTTAAGGTAATACCTATCAATAGTCCGTCCATCCGGTAACGGGAGTATGCATGCAGCGGCCCCGGATGTCCGGTAACACAACCAACCAACCAACAAATTCCCGAAAAAAAAAGAGTGGTATAGGTACAATCAGCCTCCCCTGTCGATGTTTGTTATCGTCAGTTGTTGTTGTTGTTGTTGGTGGTGGTCTTCCCGGTTTTTCTCAGATTGGTTAAAGGTCGGCGTGAGGACATTGGGACGTCACATGGTGTCAAATTAGCCAATCCACGTCTACTAGACTGCCAGTACTCCAGTAGACACCTTACATACCCCTAGTACATACATGTAGGTAGGTAGGTACTATTGATTTTGACGAATCCGGGTAATGAAAAAAAAATCAGATGAGGTTTTTTTTGTATCTATCGGATGACGAGTATTGATTGGGAGGTACAACTACTACTACTACTATAATGGACCCCGTTTCTCCCTTCCTCTCTCTTACTCTCTCCTCCTCCTCTGCGTGTCCTTGTATTACTCCAACCCCTATTAACCACCTTACCTACCTACTACCTACAGCCTGCCACAGCGGCGCCTCTCCCGCAAACACGAGTCTCGTATAACTTTCTGTTTCTCTCTCTCGTCGAGTACCAAACAACGCAGACTGCAAGTGGCCACAGGGACCTTATTTGGCGGGTTATTTGGCGGGATAGGGTTTGGCTGGCGCGACCTGACTTGAGCCCTCGCAATCTCCAATGCAAAAAGATAATGCACCCCACCAGCCTCCTGGGTCATTTCTGCCTTTGACCACAAATCAGCTTCGTCAGGTTACTAGTTGAAGGGTGAAGGGTGTGTGTGAAGTGAAGCCTCTCCCGGGCCTTCTTCTTCTTCATCGTCTGTACCGCCATCCACCTTCTCGCACATCTCTCACATCGACGACCGTTCAGATCGGAGACTTGGACCCGAGTTCGAACCACCGGAAGGAAGATTCACCGACCAAACGTTCCGGGGGCCAAGACCAAGATCGGGACGGATGGATCCGACCACCCTCGTCACCTTCTTGTTCAGAGCTCCTCCCGCCGTGCACACGGTGGAATTGCTGGGCTCATGGGACAACTTTCGCCGTCCCTATCGCATGCACCATGATCGTCTTCGCGGCGCCACCTTCTATACCGGCTGCTTCAAATTTGAAAACATCATCTTCGACGGCGGCGAGAGAGGCGGCGGTCTCCCTCGCACCGGAGGCTTGAAGCAGGGCGGCACCTACTGGTACTACTATCGTCTGAATTATGACTGTGATGCCTACGACCATGGCCAACCCCATACCACCGCCTGTCCCATCATGCCGGGCCAGCCTCTCAATGTCATCGAAGTTCCCACCGAAATTATCGACATTCCCACGCGCTGTCAGAGCGCCTATGGCAGTGACATGATGCGCACGAGTCTTGTCCATACCACTGCGCAAACCACAACCGCCGCCACCACTCTGGACCCTGCCGAACGATATGCCCCTGTGGAGGCCCCTCCCAAATCAAAGGTGCATTCGCGATGTCTTTCCGACGATCAATTAGCCGGTCGACTGGAAGGCATTGACCGCCCGCTCTCCGCTCCACCGGCAACTGCATCGCGACAAGTCCGCCCTGTTTCACCCTTTAGTCGACGCTCGCTGCATTCCCTACGAGTGCCGTCTGCACGCTCTGTGGTGAGCTCCATCTACTCGCAGCGTAGTCCGAGAGGGACTCCTGGAACTGGTATTGATTCCGAATTGCCGGATTCGGAAGAAGCGATGGACGCAATGAACCAAGTCGATCATCCGATGGACACGCGCAGCCTGGCCAGTAGCTCTCATCGACGTCAATCGACACTCACCTGCGGATCAGCCTCTATACACAATGTCCACTCCTATACGATTTCCGATGGGAATCACCATGTGTACCAACCACAGGTATACTCCCCATCGCCATCACACTCCAGCGACGACAGTCCCGTGCCTTCGCCTTTTGCTCTCGAATTCCCCATGCTCCCGAAACACGAATATCTCGATTGTATACCGGACTTTGGCGAACACCCAGACACGCTCAGCGACGGTCTCGCCGCCCTCGAGCTGTCGTCACCGACATTCACCGCGACCACCGTCAGCAGCACCGGCGGCAACAACACTCCATTCCGACTATCTGCACGACTATCATGTGAAGAGTCCCTTCTGAAGGAGGGCGTTCCCAACACAACATCCTCGCGAAATCATCATCACCCGTCCTGGGAACTCCACTACTCCCTTCCCAACATTTCCTCCGACAGTAACCACTCTCTCGCCAAAACCATTACATCAACGAGAACAACCACCACCACCACCAAAATTTCTCTTCGCGAGGAACGTCCATCGTCATTATCATCATCCTCACCTCCCCTTCCCTCCATTATCCAAGAGGAAGAAGGGTCCATGATGGATGCCATTTTTAGTGAATTAAAGTGTTTGTAAGTGGGACGATTATTGAATGAAGGAAGAGACAAGAGGCAAGAGAAAGACGCGAAAGACGAAAGACTACTGTACGATTACTTGTTATTACTACTATTTACCCTACTGTACTATGGAATGATGAGGATGATATGTGTTTACTTTTGAGAGCAGAGCAGAGCATAGCATAGCGAGGTATAACATAGCGAGGTATGACATAGCGGGAGTATAGCGTAACATAGCAGGGCAGGGCATAGCGGGATATCACATGGCGGAGTATAGTATATATAACATGACATAGCTGGGAGTCCGGGACAGGGCAGGACAGGGCAGGACAAGACAGGAAGTCATTTCTTTGGTAAATCAAACAAACAAGAGAGAGAGAGATTCTCATCTTTTCATCCTTCATCTCTTCATCTTTTCTTTTCATTTTTTCTTTTCCAGTTTTTCCTTTCCTTTCCTTTCCTTTCCTTTCCTTTCCTTTCCTTTCCTTTCCTTTCCTTT
>NW_016017384.1:118001-128996 GCF_000320565.1 Sphaerulina musiva SO2202
TCTCTCTCTCTCTCTCTCTCTCTCTCTCTCTCTCTCTCTCTCTCTCTTCTTCTTCTTCTTCTTCTTCTTCTTCTTCTTTCTTCTTTCCTTCTTTTGTTTTTATGTTTTTTTAACAAAACTATCTAGTACCTTACCTTGTATACCTTACCTTACCTTACCTTACCTACCTTACCTTACCTTGTATACCTTACCTAACCTTACCTTACCTAATCTTAAGACCCTGCCTGCTTGAATTTGATTTGCCTTGTCTATATACATGTACCTAGGTGTACATAGGTATAATTGCTTGCTTGCTTACAAACATACAAACATACATATAGATATGATTGCTTGCTTAGGTACTAACTGACTGACTGACTGACTAACTGACTGACAGGTATACTTCTTCACTTTCAACTCTCGCTTCACTTTCAACTTGCAGTAAGCTTATAGTTACACTTTTTCACTTTCACTTATACTGATTGGATTCTTTCTCTCTATGCTACCGTTTCGCACTGTTGGTTGTATATTTGATTGTTGTAGTTTTTTGTTTTCTCTCAAGTTTCGATTTCATTTCCATTTCCATTCCATTCCGTTCCATTTCATTTCATTCCCACCCCCACCTCCGAGGGTAGGTGAACTGACTGGCTACCTTTTCGGATCGGAATCAAACCCCTTTCCACCACCACCGATACCAGCAGTAGCGACCACGACCTTTTCTTTGCGAGGCAGTGTCCCATTTCGTAACGTTCCATTTCCATGTCCATTCCCCATTCCATTCCCATTCCCCTTGCCCTCCATCCCACCCATACTGTGGCGATCAAAACTGGTCCGCTTCTGATTCGATCCACTCAACGTGTCTTCGTCACTATCCTCCGCCAAATCCCCCAACGCATTGGCTTCAATGTCATATGCATGCAATAGATGCTGTGGTGGTGTTTGTTGTTGTTGTTGTTGCTCACCTCCTCTTGTCATGTGATTGGTCGTCGTTGCAGAATGGACCGCTGCTGCTCCGTAATCGACGCTGGAGCGAGATCGCGGAGATCGGAGACTCCAACTATTACTCCTCCGATGATGAAGTTCGCCGCTTCTGCGACTTTGCATGCTCAAGCGGGTTTGCAGGCCTGCGAGCCCATCGGTAGGGATGCCGTCAATGTCGTGGTATTGGCCGCGGCCGTCACGGGCGGATTTGATGCCTGCATTCATTCCGTCGGGGTCTTCGCGGGAGAGGTTGAGCAGGTAGACGCCGGTGAAGATGGTGAGGAAGCCGCAGAGGAGGGAGATGGTATTGACGGCGTCGGCGGTATTGAAGCCTCGAAACATGATAAAGGAGGCTGTGAGAGTGCAGGTTGTAAAGGTCACATAGTACAGTGGGTTAACACTGGTACATCTCATGGTCAGCATCTGGAGCTAGCCGATTGGGCAAAGCGCTGAGCAGGGAAAAGGAACGTACATATTGGTGCTGTAGGTCGCCAGCGCCTTGTTGAAGTAATTCATCTGCGTGAGAATGCAGACTACGACCACAATCGCAAAGACGTATGTGGAAGGGTGGGTGAACTGATTGTTGCCGCCGAGGGTGAGCTTGAGCGCAATGCCAAAGCCTTTAATCGCCATGATCGATATGGATCCTACTGTCGAGCAGATGCTGATGTACACCATGGGGTTCTTCTTCCCGTATACGGGCGCAATCTTGTATATCATGACCAGCGCGAATATCAACACGATCGTGCAGTACGTCAGGAAACCTGCGAAAGAACATGGGTGGTCAGCACATCGATCTCTTGGACTCGACCATATATCGCTCTTTCTCTCTCACACTCTCTCCCACTCCGCGAAGCTCAACGTACCCAATTGCATGGCATAATGTAGCAGCTCGTCAATATTGTTCAACTCTTGGTCGGGCGGCGCATGCAACACAATCACCACACTCCCAATCAGACAAATCGCACAACCGACCCTCCCCAGCACTCCTAATCTTTCATCCAGGAAATAACTCCCCAACACCGATCCAATCAACACGCTCAGCGCGCCCAAAGGAGTCACCAGGATCGCGGGCGCAAAGGCATATGCGGAAAAGTTGCAAATCTCTCCAATGACCATGGTAATAATACCTCCCCACCAGATGGGGTTTTTCAAATATGCGAATCCGTCGCCTTCGAACCCATTTTGTTGCGCAGCAGCATTCAGTCCTTTTTTCGTAATGACGAACGATGCGCCGATGCCCAGCGTAGAGGTCACGGCCAGGGACAAGCCGATGTACTTGTCCTCTATCATGACGGGCGTGTGATTGGTCGTGTTGATGAAATCGAATAGCAATATGAGATGTCCAGAGCGGGCACCGTGCCCGTGCGCTGGTGGTCCGTCAGGCCTAGAGGGCAAATGATGTGTAGGAGAGTAGAATGGAAGGCAGAGGAGCGATTATTGCGGCGTCATGGTCCGGTGATTAGTTGGTCGTGTAAATCGTAGATGGTCGTGCGTGCGTGCGGGCAGCAGGCGGGCGGCAGGCGGGCAGGCGGGCGATGCGTGCGATGCGTATGGTCGTGGTCGTAGTCGTGATTGCGGTCGTGGTCGTGGTCGGCGCAGGGAGAGGCGAGGTGGCCGTTAGCGATGCGAGGTTGGCGACGGGGAGCAGAGGGTCGCAGTTCCAGCGGGTTGGTGTCGGGTCCTGCCGCCTGTGAAGAAGCTTAGAAGAGCTGTTCCTGTTCCTGAGTACAAAGTCGCAAGCCCCATCAAGTGTAGCTCCGGGAGCGGTATGTCGCGATTCTGCAGTCGTGGGTGTTGTCGCGGGCGGGCGGACGAGAGAGAGAGGGAGTGGGAGAGGGATGGTGGTGGTGGTGGTAGCGGCGGCGGTGGTGGTGGTGGGTACAGGTAGTAGTGGTAGTAGTTAGTAGTAGTTACAGGCACCTAGTAGTAGTGAGGTGTCTGTCTGTCGGCGATTTCGAGGCCTCGTCACCGGACACTCCACTGCGAGACAACTGGGGTCCCTGGACTGCAGCGAGGGCCATGTTGCCCCGGTGCCTTACGAATTTACGCGTGGGAGCGCTGCTATTTCTGGCTTTAGCTTCAAACTCATCCGCTTGTGCAAGTCGATCGCAAGGCGTCGCAAGCCGCCGACCTGTCACATCACGCCGAATTTGGCTTTGCACATGTATAATTATACGTGATAAGAGAGTGCGTATGCGTCTTATACAGCAGGGAGGTATCAGTCGTGTATTACAATGTTTCTGATTTCACTAGGACTACCTAGGTGTAATGCCATTATTACCATGAATCATTCCTCATCATCAATTCATTCGCTTGAACGCTTTTCGCCTCATCTCTATATGCTTCTTCTTCTTCGATGATGGTGACTTTTTCTATCCCATTAATGCATTTAATCATCGTACAAGTCAATGTCGCCGTCGGCGCCATTCGTCAATTCTTGCACGGCATCTTCCTCGTCATCCCACATCTCTTCATCCTCAGACATGTCGCTTTCTCCATGGTTGGGAATCACCACGATATGACCATCTTCGAGCTCCACTCGAGCAGTCTCGCCATCCCTGATGGATCCCCTCAATATGAGCACCGCCATGCGATTGAGAACTTCCTTCTCAATCAGCCGTGCCAGTGGCCGAGCGCCATACGCAGGTGAGTACCCAGCGGCACCCAGGTAGTCTTTGACCTCGTCGGAGAGATCGATGCGGACGTTGCGACCATTGCCTTGCAAGCGCTTTTGAATTTCTTGCAGCCGCACATCGACAATCTTGCGAATCTCTCTCTTAGTGAGACGGTTGAAAATAACGATGCTGGAAATGCGGTTGAGAAACTCTGGCAGGAAGTAGTTTCGCAGTGCAGTCATGACGAGTTCCTTGGTGGTGGGGTCAATCTTGCCGTCAGCTGCGTTGGGTCGTGCCAGGTACTCAGCGCCCAAGTTCGATGTCATGACGACAATGCAGTTCTTCGCGTCAATAATGCGACCTTGGCCGTCAGTGATGCGACCATCGTCCATGAGTTGGAGCAAGACGGTAAGAACTTCCTTTGCTGCCTTCTCAACCTCGTCGAAGAGCAGGATGCTGAATGGTCTGCGACGGAGAGCTTCGGTGAGCTGACCTCCCGCGTCGTGGCCGACGTATCCTGGAGGAGCACCAATCATGCGTGATAGCGAGTGTCGCTCCTGGTACTCGGACATGTCGAAGCGGATTAGCGACTTGGGATCGTCGAAGAGAAACTCGGCAAGCGCCTTAGTGAGCAGCGTCTTACCAGTTCCAGAAGGACCACAGAACAGGAATGACGGAGGTTGGCCAGGATTGGCGAGCCCAGATCGTTGAAGTCGAATCGCGTTGGCGACAGATGTGACGGCCTCCTTCTGACCAACGACCTGCTCTCCAAGAACTTTTTCCATGTGTAGAAGCTTCTCCTTTTCAGTAGTTCGTAGCCTGGTGACTGGAATTCCGGTCCAGCGCGCAACAATCTCGTTGATTTGGTCAGGTCCAACTGCGTCCGCGACAAGAGCATTCGTGTCGCCGGCAGCACCACGACGTGCAGCTTCTTGCTCCTCTGCGTGCTTTTTCTGGATTTCGAGCTCGCGAATGCGCTTCTCGGTATCTGGAATGGCATAAAACTTGATGTCAGATGCGCTTGCAAGATCTCGTGTGCGCTCCGCTTCTTCCAGTTTGTTCCGAAGCGAGTCAAGCTTGATCTTCTGCTCTTGAATCTCCTTCGATCGGGTCTTCTCGCGGTCGTACATTTCACGAAGTGGCTTGAGCTCTTCTTCAATATTGGCTTTCTCAGCTCGAGCCTCTCCCAAGCGCGATTGGGATGCCTCGTCCTTTTCGCGATCGAGAGCATGAATCTCGATTTCGAGTTGTCGCAACCTACGCTCCATGTTGTCAAGGACTTCTGGCTGTGACTCTCGCTCCACACGAACGGCAGCTGCAGCCTCGTCGACCAGATCGACAGCCGAGTCCGGCAGTCTGCGCTGGGTGAGATAGCGTGCGGCGAGTGTGGCGGCAGCAATGATGGCGCCGTCCTGGATCGTGACACCATGATGCACCTCGTACTTCTCCTTGAGGCCACGAAGGATGGACACAGTCTCCGAGACGGAAGGCTCTTTGACCATAACCTGCTGGAAACGTCGCTCGAATGCTTGGTCTTTTTCGATATATTTGCGATATTCAGCAAGCGTGGTTGCACCTATGCAGTGCAATTGACCACGGGCAAGCATGGGCTTCAGCAAGTTGGCTGCGTCCATGCCCCCCTCGCCTGAGCTTCCGGCACCCATTAACAAATGGATCTCATCCACGAAGAGCACAATCATCTCTTTGCTGTCTTCAATTTCTTTCAGGACACCCTTCATGCGCTCTTCAAACTCGCCTCGGTACTTAGACCCAGCGACGAGTGCGCCGACATCAAGGGACAGTAGCTTGCAAGCCGCAAGTGATTGCGGCACATCTGCGTCCACAATCCGGCGTGCCAGACCCTCAACCACAGTTGTCTTGCCGACACCAGGCTCACCGATGAGGACAGGGTTGTTCTTCGTCCGCCTTGACAAAATTCTGACCACTCGCCTGATTTCCTCTTCACGGCCAATGACAGGATCGATCTTTCCATCCCGTGCCATTGCCGTCATGTCGATGGTGAATTTCTTGAGGTTCTCATTCTCTTGCTCGGTATCCGCCGTCTTACTATCGACTCTTTTCGTACCTCTGATTTGTTGAATAGCTTGATCAATCAGCTTCGAGTTTGGTATGTTGGCTTCGGCTAGACATTTCTGGATGTTGGTGTCTTGTACGAGGCATTGTATCAGATGGTCGACTGCAATATATGAGTCTTTTTGCGTCTTCGATAGATCGTTTGCGTTTCGGAGGACTTTCGAGAATGATGGTGCCACACTGATGTTCTCTGGGGGAGGGTCCTGTGATGGCACGCGTACGAGGGACTTTTTCAAAGCACGCTCCGCTAGTTGAGGGTCCCCGTGTGCTCGCTCAATGACCTGCTTGAAGAGCGGCGCTGAGCTTGCAGCATGTGAGGCATGTGAGTTATTGGTCTGTTGGTCCTTTGACTGGTCTGGCTGGGGGTCGATCAGTGCGACTGCCAGATGCACCGGCATAAGCTGTGAATGTTGATATTGCGTGGCTAAGTCTTGTGCTTCTGCCAATGCTTGGGTCGCACGGTCCGTGAAGGACATGTTGCCCGCCATGTTTGCGGTATGGTTGTGAACAGTACTGAGTAGTAGTAGTAGAAGTAGTAGGAAAGTGTGGTTATAACAGTGAAGCAGTACGATATCAGGTCTGGCTCTGTGCGAGCACTCACTGTGACGTTCTGTTGTCGCGATTGAATGGCTGTCTGGTGTGCAAAATGGATGATTCAAGGTGAGACGACGATGAGCTTGAAGACCACCTTTATGTGTCTGGTCGTAGAAGCTTCGAAACACGCTGTGACTCTCGTGGTTGCTCGGCCTGTGGAGATGCTCCTAGACAGTGCTAGTGAATTCGCGCCCAACAAGGAAGTCACTAGAAGCTTCGAACGTCACTCCCCACTGACGCTGACTAGCAGTCACGTGCACACTGAAGCAAGTCACCAGTACGTACCACAAGCCAGTAGCTCTACGGCATCACCCCAGCGGTGGAACACCGGAACCACTTCTCACGCCACGACGAGAGAGGTGGTCGACCGCGATGCTTGATTCGTGGTGACGATATATCATTGAGGAGGGTTGTGAGGTCAAGCCAATAAGGTTCATCATAGGCCAGCTCGTGTTGCTTCAGGTACTCCCAGGTTTTCATTTTCATGTTTCATACCTCTCAACGTGTGCGTCTACCCTTACTGCAGCCGACTCAGGCTTGCCATCTACAAAATGTACACACTGTCCCACTCACTCTGCTACTGTATCGCTGCTGGTCATCCAGTGACCCGCTTCCTCGTGCTCTATCATCCCATCACTCCGCCATTCTCGCCATCGGAGGCGAACTTGTAACGAGACCAGCGTTCTTTTTCTGCTCACATCCGGAGACCAGTTCATTGGTTGCGTAAAGCATATCAGGTCGTATGTCCTGGTGAGGTTTCTCAATAAAGCCATCATCGAGCTTCTACCTTGTTGGCCCCAGGCTTGCATTACCGGCTGGCAGTGGCATCCAACGGAGCTGCATGTAAAGCAGGTTTGGCGTGCTGCCCCAGTGTCCCTTCCTTTTTCTTCCTGAGCGCTTCCATGACCCATTCGCCCACCTCTCGATCCACAAACCCTCCTTCATCTGCTACCGGCTGACTCAATGCCTCTGAGTTCGGCTCAGGAATGTCCTCACCTGCCGCAGCGGCGGCCTCGGCGGCAGCCTCAGCATCTTCATCCTCTTCCGTGATGGTCGTTGGCTTCACCAACGGAGCAAGCCATGCATGCTGCAGGAGCATCGGGTAAGTGGGCCTGAGGTTGGGAATCTTGTGTAAACAGCCTGCTACGAAGTCTCGTGCAGCTTCGGAAAATGTATCGGCAGGAAGATCAGGTGGTTCGCCGTCAACAATAGCCTACACAATGAATGTCAGTCATGTTCCATCATATTTGGGGGCTCAGCACTTACGGCAAGTTGTGAGAAAATGTTGTCATAGGTTTCGGGGGGATAAGGATATCTTCCCAGTGCACATTCGATAATGGTCAGGCCAAGGGACCAGATGTCGGATTGCACACTGTAAGTTCCCACAGCGCCGCCAGGAGCACCACCTCCACCACTCGAAATCCGCTCCGGGGCCATGTATGACTGACACCCAATGTTCGTCTTGGCTATGCTTGCCACCAAGTTCCCTGACACACCAAAATCACACACCTTGATTTGTCCCCGTGTGTTCATGAGAATATTGGTGGGTTTCACATCTCGATGGATAATATTGTGTTCTTCTTTCAATGACTTGAGTCCCAGTGTCGTGCAATAGGTGATCTTCCTCAAGACGCCCTCGGGCACACCATCTCCATATATCTTGTCACAACTTCCACCATCCATAAACTCCATGCAGATGTATACAGCGCCTTCCTGGAAGAAGGCGCCATAGAAGTCGACAATGTATGGAGACACGCATCGATGAAGAATGTCAAGCTCCATGATAATAGACTGGAACTTGGCATCATCCAATTCCAGTCGCATCTCCTTCATGGCCATCACGATGCCTGTGGTACCGCCTCGTCCGGGTGCCTGCTGCGAAGTGGCATGTGCAGGCATGGTGGGAGACGAGGGCGATTGCTCTCCGTCGGCGTTCGGTCCGCGTGCCTTGTTTCCTGCCAGGCCCTGGCCTGTCTTCCTGAATTTGGGCCGCGAATGTCTCACTTTGTATACTGTGCCGTAGTTGCCCTTTCCCAGCTCGTCTAGAGTGTCCACTTCATCCAGACTTATGCTGAAGCTCTTGCCAGAAGTAAAGTCTATGCCGCCACCATGCACAGTCGCCTTGTTCTTGAAGATCAACGCACCCGTCTTGGTGTCGATCATGTCCGCGTACTTGTCCATTGCAGTCTCCTGCTTTTTCGGCTCCTGCTCGGAGGCGTCACCATTGGGATCTCCACCACCCATACTAGTGAGCGTCATTCCCGCTGGCTTTTTCCTGCCAGTTGGTGCAGCTGAGCCGGGAAGAGCCCCGGGCATTTTCATCCCTCGTCTCTCTGCCATGGACATAGGCTTAGTAGTTCCCGGAACTGCAGGCGAGGAATGCATCGGCGTTGGTGTGGGCCTATTCATCCCGGGCGGAAGCTTGAAATTCGAAGGGAATCCTCCTCCAGCGCTACCACCAGGTGCAGGCGGCCCAGCACCCAGCGGATTGCGATTCGGCAGAGGTGAAGCAGGCCCTGATCTTGCTAGCGAGAACGCCTTTAGGCGAGCAGCAATGTCGGGGTTCATGGCTGGGGGGTTTCCCCTGGCAAAAGTGGCGCCTGTCGGCCTCCGTGCTGCATCTAATTGACCCCGCGATGTCGAAGAGGCCGTTATGCCTGCCATGCTGGGAGGAACACTGGTATCGGATACCATTCGTTGTATGGGAGGAGAGACTGGCGGAAGGTCCGGATTCTCGAGCGGCGAGGGAAGCTCGTCGGGTGAAGTGGGCAGCGAGTCGATTGGTGACTTTGGATCTGCGGACATGGTGAATGAAGGTAGGCGGCCTGATGGCCGATCGTGCTTATGCGGCTCGTCTCGGGACGGGGTCCAGTAGTAGGAGGTGTTTCGCTGTATGTGATGAGCCTCAGGTATTGGGGCGGTCTGGTCAGGTCACGGTCAGGTGGGAGGGAGTTCTGGTGCGCAGAGGTTGTGGTCGTGGCAGCACAATAGAAATCCAATAAGGTAATGGCGCGGTAGACAGCAAGTAGTGACGATCGAGGTTAAGCCACATCCAGATTTGGGCTCGCAAACGGCAGTGCCTGCTCCGATGAGTCCGATATGCTCCTAAGGTAATGTGCTAGCAGAATTGGCCGGGTATATGTATGTGCGACAGGCAGTCTGTTGGCCTGCGTGGTATGCTGAAGGACAGTAGGTGGTGGTATGCGTCGGTTTGCCGTGCAGAATCTGGTAAGAAGATGAAGACGCACAGTTGCGTAAGCGATCGAAGGGAGCTTTCCGCGGGTTCACGTGAAGACGTGGTAGGTCTAACGTCGCTCGGCTCCAGGATGGTGTGGCTTGACGGACACCTCAGCCTCCTCAGGCCAAGGAAGGTTATTCAGGTATTATTCACTTCCAAGATCCCGATTCCCAACAGTGCCAACACATCAAACAAAAAAAGGCTTGCATCAATTACAATGACAACGTGCAACGCGGAAGAGTATGAACTACAGGTAATGACAGAGAGAGCATTTTATGATGAATTTCACGTCCACGCGTCCTCGCCAATCTGTGACACTCCCGGCCTGGAGATATGGCGGGACCTGATGGTGATGATGCGGCGAATGATCATGGCGCTGCCAGGATATCTGGAGAGGGCCAGTAGGGACGTGAGCTACATGTAGGAATTGGCAGCGAGAAACAGGCTACAGTACCTAGTTCTCGCTTTGCCTGCAATTCGAAACCTGGGCCTTTCGGTGCGACGGATTCCATACCCTCATTTGCTGTCTGTGTATCTGCCTGGAATAGGATGCTGTCCGAAGACCAACAACAAAAACTCCGATGAGATGCCCGGTGGGAGTGCCCGATACCTTCTAGCTTTTGCTACCGAAACTTGCTCTGAAGTGTGGCTTTGCGACTCTACATTAGCGCCGGACCACATGCGCCAGCCAAGCCAAGACTGCATCTGATAAGGCCGGGAACTGGGAAGACGACTTGCTTTTGCTTCGCTGTACCCAGTAGGAAGTAGGTAGCAGTAATGAGCGGTGACTCTGTGGCTGTTGTGAAGGCTTTTGGAGGAACTGCTGGGAAGATACCTTACACTGCTTATAGCAGGCGGAACTCGAAGCCTGGTCATCCCACGAACAACAGGCTGTCAGGCTCTAGAACAGGTACTAGTAGGTACCTGTACCTGTAGGCTGTAGGTGGTAGGTTGCTAGTAAGGGAATATGGCGCGCGGCGCTGACGCGCACTCGTTCTGAGGTTCCACGCACTCCTGACTAAGCATTCAAAACGCATGCCAAGATAGAACGAGTGCATAGTTTAAATTACGAGTGCAGGTCATGTTTTTCTTCTTCCTCTACATCTACTTCTATCGAACCATCTGCAAACTATCTACCTACTCTTACGATAATAGTTCACTACTATTTACTCTATATTTACCGAATCTATCTTGTACTTGTCTACAATTTACTCCCTCGACAACAGTAAGTATATATCTACTGTTATTATACTGTTACTATACCGTTAGTATATCGTTTCTAAGATAATTAATAGATGGCTCCTCAAATTACCCCGAATATGTCTCGCCTGATTCCAAGTATTGATTTATCAGACGTCCCATCAGGCTCTTCGCCAAGTACCTACGAGAGTCGGTGGACTTGGGAGAAAGCTACCTTACCAGCCGGTTCTCAAATGTTTGACGACTGGTTTGGTAACGTTGAGGACGATGATGAAGAGATTAATCTCGACG
>NW_016017384.1:135136-150273 GCF_000320565.1 Sphaerulina musiva SO2202
GACAGACGTTCTCGTCATGGTGGACAACACACTCGCCAGCTGCGTTTGGTTCAAAGGCCGGGAAAATCTCCCAATTCTTACTCGGGACAGCAGCCTAGAAAGTTATTAGAACCGTTACAGCAACGTTACCGTAACGGTAGATAGGTACTTACCTGGTATGCCTTATATTCCTTGGATTCATACACAGTATCCATTTCTGCGTAGGAGGGTGGTGGGGTAGGAGGGTGGTGGTGGTGGTGGTGGTGGTGGTGGTGGTGGTGGTGGTGGTGGTGGTGGTAGTGGTGGTGGTGGTGGTGGTAGTGGTGGTGGTAGTAGTGGTAGTGGTAGTGGTAGTACTACTACCATGTCAGTGCTGAAATAGTATTGGAATGTTAGAAACTTACCTTTGTCGATATTTTACAGAACTTAGTGGATTTGAAAACGAGTGCAGTGTTTTATTTTCGAGTGCGTGCCAAGAACTGACGCGCGCGGGGTACCTCAGAACGAGTGCGCGTCAGGTGTACACGCGGGAATATGCCAGCACGTTGAGGGGACGGGAACGTGAGGCGCAGTCGGCATTTCATAGGCTGGATGCCAGTCAAGGGTCCACATTGACTTTCTTCCGCAAGCTGGCCATCATTCATTCATCACTGTCCTACAGGCTAGGAGGTATAGTACCTAGCCTTTCCTGTGCCAAGCGGCGACAAGCGGACGACAAGACGGGCCTTTTGATGAACGACATTTGCCATCCCATCCATATCCCATCCACCTACCACCTACCACCTTGCCTTCCTTACGAATACCCTCCGTCCGCTCTCTCTGTCCCCCAGAGATCCTTCCTCACACACACTCGACCTCTACTTGATTATTTGGACTTCGCGGAGGACTACATCCTTACTTATCGTGCCTGCTCGACCCTGACCGTGGGCCGCGTGCAAGCGAAGTGCAGGGACTAGCCAGTTACTTCTACCTGGTCGCTCGCAGCGAACGATTGGAAGTCCAACGAAACGTGGTGTTGGAAGAGGGCTTACCTGCAAAGGTAGATACTGTACCTAGCGTCGGAAGGGCGTCACATTGCGCTATTGCGACACGCTTTGCGAGAGGAGAAGCCCACTTCCCACTGACGGCGGAACAAAGCGAGCAGAACAAAAAACCTACTCAACCCGCGGGTCTCGTGCTTGCCGCCGGACGCCGACTCCGCCTTTGAAGTATCCCATCACGCCTGACCGCCATGCCCTTCCACACTCCCAAATCCTTCCGCCTGCGCGAACTCGCCAGCGCCTCTCTCGTCGCCTTCAAGCAACGACGTAGTATCACGGACCAGTCGGTGCCGATGAGCTATCCACTATGGGAGGCCGCGGCGAATATCACCATGGACGCCATTACTACAACTGCACACGAGTCACATCCCAACTTCGTGCATCTGGCGGGTCTGGTATCCGAGGCCGTCCTCGAAGTCGTGTTTGTCGCCCTGCCCGGCTACTTGGTCGCCATCACGGGCATGTTCGATGCCAACAGCCAAAAGTTCCTCGCCGAACTCAACACCATGGTCTTCACGCCATGCTTGATCTTCACCAAACTCGCCAGCCAGCTCAACGCCGACAAACTTGCCGATTTGGCTGTGATTCCATTCATATTCGTCATTCAAACCATCGTATCCTACACCGCCGCCCAGATCATGGCACGACTGTTTGGCTTTGGGAAGAAGAACAAGAAGATGCAAAAGAACTTTGTGCTTGCGATGGGAGTCTTTGGAAACTCAAACTCGTTGCCAATCTCCTTGGTCCTGAGCTTGAGTAAAACCATTCAGGGACTGCACTGGGATCGGATCCCAGGAGACAACGACGAGGAAGTGGGAGCAAGAGGAATTCTGTACTTGCTGATATTCCAGCAGTTGGGACAACTCCTGCGATGGACCTGGGGATACTCAGTGCTCTTGAAACCCGCGGATCAATACAGCGCGTCAGAACGCGGAGATGATGACGAGGAACGGGCGAGGTTGATTGAAGATGGGCCTGGATTCGACGGGACGGATGACACGATCAAAGGCAAAGGAGGTAGTGACTCTGGCTTCAATAGTGCATCCGAGACGCCAACCTCCTCGTCGACCGCATCGAGAGAAGACCTTCGACAGGAGATCATTCCTGCTACGCCAGCGAACGGCAACGACATCAGCACGGAGCCACGAAAGCTGCATCGTCGGAACGTCGATGATGATACGGATAGTGTCCGTTCCGCTTCCACGACCTCAATCACCCAGTTTCCTCAGTTCTCACGAACGCAATCATCGCGGTCTACCGCCGAAGCGCCTGTGGGTTGGAAAGCACCGCTGTATCGTGTGCAGAACACGGTGGTGATGTACGCTCGAAGAGTATGGCTCACCATTAGCACGTTCTTTATCAACCTCCTTCGTGCACTTCCAACGCCGGTGCAAAAGGTACTCAGGACTTTCCACTACTACAACAGCAAATTCTGGGCTGGCGTCTGGAGACAAATGAATCCTCCGCTGTGGGCAATGTTGGCAGCTCTTATCGTAGCCAGTGTCCCACGCCTGCAACAACTCTTCTTCGACGATGGCACTCTGATACGCAACTCCGTCACTCGTGCGATTGAACAAAGTGGAGGTGTGGCCGTCCCTCTTATTTTGGTGGTTCTCGGCGCGAATCTGGCCCGCTCCACGCTACCACAAGACCAGCTTGCCACGTCACCAGAAGAGAAGAAAGAGGAACGCAAGCTACTGTACGCCTCGCTGTTGAGCCGAATGGTGGTTCCCGTCGTGATCATGGCTCCTGTGCTGGCGCTGACGGCAAAGTACGTGCCCGTCTCGATACTGGACGATCCGATATTCATCATTGTCTGCTTCCTATTGACGGGCGCTCCTTCGGCATTGCAGCTTGCTCAAATCTGCCAGCTGAACAACGTCTTTATGGGTGCCATGTCGAGCTTACTGGTAGCGAGCTACGTCGTGGTCATCTTTCCGAGCACACTCTTGCTGGTGCTCATGGCACTGGAAGTTCTGGAATGGGCTGTTCTGAATTAGTTGCTACTTGCACCTGGATACGTGGGACAAGAACCCAACCAACTCCGGATAAACAATATAGAGATGATTATACATGCATTGCGGGAGCGACAGGAAGGATCATGGAGCAGTGGGTCCACGACTATACCTACAGAAAAGGCGATGGGACCATGGGGCAGTGCCTCGGGCCGTTGCACGATGTTCACGATTCTGCTATTGGCGAGGCGCTTGGGAGTTGCAAATTAATGTACAAGTATAGGAATGGGTGGGGCATCTGAGCTAGGTGCGCAAATACCTATATTGCGTTTCAGAATTCTATGATTTCGTCTGTCTGACGGTGAGCATGTGTGAAAATCAATACCTGGTGCCTTACCACCTACGGTAAGTACTTTTTCTTAGCGCAGTGCAGATCATGTATATCGACACCTCAGTTACATGCATTGGCCTGGTACTAAGAGGGCATGATAGAGACGCATCGATGTGAAGTCGCGACTAGAGTTCCCGAGCACATACAGTCCACTCCAGATACATGTACACGTACATGTCAGGTATCTGAACTTCAAGTGCGTGAACGACAACAATGATGTAGGTCAGAGTCGTCTGGCGTTCTTTATTGTCGTCACACTGATGCAAGCATTCAAATGTACGATCACCTGCACTTCAACTGCGCGGTGCTTGCTGACTCTATTAGTACTTGAGGTAGACATCGTACGCAATCACAACAGCAAGACATTCCACCTCTCTTTCCGATTACCCACCACTTCACGAACCGGGCACATCCACAGCAAAGCAGCTGCACCACAACCCATCCAAAATGGCCTCCACCAGCATCGGCGCCACAGGCGCACCCGCCAACGCCCCCGGCGAGCAACACGAAGTCCGCCAAACCACGACGACCGAAGACATGAAACCCAACCCATCTCAATCGCTTCCCCTCTCTGCGGCCCGCCAAGCTCTCGTCGACGATATCATTGCCCTCTACTCGTGCGAGCCCACGATCAAGCGTGTGGAACGATATACGCCGGATTGCGTCTATGATGATCAATTCGTGTATGCGAATGATCGATATAAAATGGCGGGGCAGTGGTTTGCTTTGCCGAAGTTGTTCAAGGAGTCGAGGAATGAGGGGTATGAAGTTATTAAGAATGAGGATAATTGTGAGTTGTTATTTAGCTGGATTGATATTTTTACCTTATTGAGGAGAGAGAGAGAGATAAAAAGATCCTAACGAGTTGGACAGTGATTCAATTTAAGAATGAACAAAGCTGGACGTTCAAAATCATCCCCAAGACTGCCACGATCAACGCTCTGGTTTCCCTGTCTTTGGAGCCAGGAAGTGAAGAGACGGGGTTTGTGAGGGTCAAGTATCATAAAGATCAAGCCAACGATAAGGATTACAGTCATGAGGGCTTGGGATTCTCGTTTAAAAAGTGGCAAGCCGATCAGGTTGCAAAGCATATGAATGCCGAGGAAGTCAAATATTTTGAAAAGGACAAGGTTGCGGGTAAGGAGCCTGTGAGAAAATATGGTTCGGGAGATGTTGATGGCAGTGCGCCGAAGAAGGATTTGTAGTTTTTTTCTGTTACATGTGATTGTATCGTGGACTGCCAATGCGATCTTAGGTACCTACCTGAGGTATCTACGGCATATAAAGAGGTTACTGGTGCAAAACGTCGCAGTGGTGTGCATAGCCCACCCTCTCTCATAATTCGTACATTACTACCTTGACTTTTCTTTTACCCACTCCCATCACTCCTAACCATAGACATAATACACTTCACTCTCCCTCCACCCAAAAACATAATGTATATCACAACCCACCCCTACAGTGTTTTACCAGTAGTACCCGTAGTAGTAGTAGTTGTAGTATCATTCACTGGCTGTCCCGTAGCAAGTCCACCACCTCCTCCAACTTTCCTCTCCACCTCCTTCCCAGCAGCTTTTGCATCGTTTGAGAATCCCGTTGATGGATGACTATTGCTGCTATTGCTGTTATGATGGCCGCCTAGAAGGTCATCTGCGAAGGAATTTATATTTTGGCGAATGTCTTCGGAGAGGTTCTATATTAGGTAGACGTATAAGGTAAGTATGGGGTATGTATCAGGTGTGTGTGGGTGTGGGTATGGAAGAGGGGATGGGAATGGGAGTAGGAGAATGTTTACATTTAAACCTTTGATTCCACCTTTGATTTCTTCTGCGGCTTTTTCGCCTTGGGCTCCGGTTGGGTTGTTGGTGGTAGTGGGTGTTGACATGGTGGTGATTAAGGTACAAGTGCTTCTGTTTCGAGGACTTGGTTGGGGTTGTAGTTGGCTGGCTAAGGGATGTAGCTAGAAGGCTGTAAGGAGGTATAGATAGGAGGTACATGTATATATACCAGTCCTGATATCATTTATAGATCCATCATATACATGTCACGGTCACGGTCACGGGTCAGGTACATGTATCTCTCGTACCAGATCAGATGCATTGGATGGGGCAAGTGGAAACGGCGATGTCATGGCTGCAGTGACGTAAGACATGATGTTCAGCGGACATCACTGGGCGGGCAGATTGTTGAGACGGGAACGATGTGTGGCTTGTGTGGTTGGAATTTTGAAGCCCGCCCAGCCACCACCACTGGAGACTGGAAGACACAAGCGAATGCAGCACAACCATCCGGACCACCACTCTTCCGTCTACTCACTCACTTGCACAACCACAACAACAACAACGAGACCCGTCCGACTTCCTCCCCCCCTCCCCTCCGAACGAGGCACCACTTCCCACCATGCGATAGACGACAGATCAGCCACATCCTCCTCCATCAACCACTCCGTCCAGTCGCGTGCTCTTCACGCGTCGAGCTTGGTGAAACAGCAGCAGCAGCAGCAGCACTGCCCTGCCTCCATCACACCACCTCGAAACCCCCGCGAACATGTCCGGTCCTCAGATCTACATGCGATGGCCGTCCTTCACTCTCAGCGCCCTCAATCCCGATCCACTTCCAGCCGCGCTGCCGCCGCCGATCCGGGAACGATCATTTCGCTCGCCCTTCGGCATTGACAAGGATCTCTTCAACTTCGCTCTGAAGCCGCAAGTGCCCATTAGCTTTGCCAGCGCCTACATTGTCAGCGTGCTTCTGCTCAACGCCTACAATCGCAAGCGCAACCAGAAACCGTGGGCAGTCTCGCGGCAGAAATGGTTCAAGCCCTTTGTGATCATTCACAATGCGCTGCTCACCATCTACTCCACGGCCACTTTCCTGGCCATGTGCCGGGCCTTCGCTCACACCTGGCCCGGACTCAGCAACGAGTATGGACTGGCAGGTGCTGCAGATGCGCTGTGCAAGATCCACGGCCCGAGAGGTCTCGGTGACGCTGCCACTTTCAACAGCACGATCAATATTTGGGAGGTGAAGAACACGGCGATTCGTTTGGGCTACGACGGTAATCCAGACCCCACGGACTATGGTAGGCTGTGGAACGAGGGACTCGCGTTCTGGGGCTGGATCTTCTATGTCAGCAAGTTCTACGAGGTGGTCGATACCCTGATCATCCTGGCAAAGGGCAAGAGAAGTGCGACATTGCAGACGTACCATCACTCGGGCGCCATGCTTTGCATGTGGGCAGGCATCCGCTACATGAGCCCACCCATCTGGATGTTTGTCTTTGTCAACTCGTTCATCCACGCGCTCATGTACGCCTACTTCACGCTTACCGCCCTGGGTTACAAGGTTCCCGCATCGATCAAGAAATCTTTGACTTCCCTACAGATTACTCAGTTTGTGTGGGGTGCCTCTTATGCAGCCATCCACCTGTTCGTGCAGTACGATATCCCGATCTCCACCCCATACCAGGTCGCGCACACCATTTCTGCTATTGCCTCCAGCGCCACATCGAAGGCACAATCGGCCACCTCGGCTGTTTCCGAGGCCATGGCCACACCGAGCGCTGTAGCATGGGGCGCATTGGGCAAGAAGCTTCTTCTCCGAGCGCTCGGGGAGGAGGGCTTAGCAGAGAAAGTGCACAACAAGCAGCACCAGCCACTGAATGCGGTCATGGAGGAGAAGATTGAGCAGTTTAAGGAACAGGTTCCCGGAACCCCCAAGTACGAGACACGCTGGAGAACCGAATGGACCCGCACCGATTGCCTAGACACTACTGGAGAAGCATTCGCAGTATATCTCAACTTGTTCTATCTGGCCCCACTTACCTTCCTGTTTGCACGATTCTTCTACAAGGCTTACCTGAAGAGAGGCAAGTCTCGTAGTGCAGCTCAAGGCGCTAGGTGAGTGAACCAATTCTTTACATTGTATGGAACGGCTATAGCCGTCTCCGGTGCGGTTCGAGCTGCGATGGAAGACAAGAAATCATGTACTGACGTTTTGACAGAAAAGTCATTGACTCGGCCAAAGAAGGAGAGACCAAGACTGAAGAGAAAGTCGAGGACGCCGGAAAGAGACTGGAAGGCAAGATCTCCCGAATCAATGGAAAGGAAGTCCAGCAGCAGCTTCGACGTGATGTCCAGTCTCTGAAAGATGGCACCTATCGGGCTGGGCGTCGAGTCAGTTCGCAGATACAACATCTCGAAGAGCAAATCGACAACGCTTCTGTCAAGGCCAAGCAGACTGGTAAAGCTGCTGCAGAGAAGACCAAGGAAGCCATTGGCGAGGAGAATATTCGCGGCGCTGAGAATCAGGTGCAGGAGACTGCAGAAGAGGTCAAACAGACTAGCAAGAATGTCGCGCAACAGGCACAGCAATCAGGCAAGAAGGCAGCGAAGAAGGCTCAACAGGCCAGCCAGCATGCTGCCAATGGGGTCCAACAGGAAAGCAAGAAAGCTGTCGAGAAGGCCAAACAGGAAAGCAAGAAGTTGGATACCGACAATGGCTCTTCCTCAGCTGAGAAGAATGGCAGCAGTGCGCAGCCGGACGATAAGTGGTTCGCTAGCGAAAAAGACTTGGAGAATGAGCCGCCGGTATCCCAGGAAGATCGCGTCGCCAATTCGCCAAAGGTGAAGCAGAGCAAAGGCGACTTCGACGCGGAGCGAATTCACAAGGAAGGTACGGATTACATCAAACAGCAGGTGCATAGCACTCCTTCAAAGGCGCCAGCTGACGGCGGTGCAAAGGGTGAACTCTTGCCCACTGATGGAAAATCGAAAGCGGAAAGTGAGCGCCAGCAGGACTCCAATCTTGAGGCTTCGCTGGATTCTCGTCCGGGCGTGAAAGACGAGCTTCCGGCAGAGGGCGAGAGCCCACAGCAGTCGAAGAAGGAGAATGCAGCGCCTCGTCCTGGAGACGAATCATACTCATCGGTAGCCAGTCTCGATGATGAGGACACTGATGCTATGGGCAAGAGTGGAGCAATCATCAACTTGGCCGCCTCGAAAGCTGAGGAAGCCGCAGACAAAGTCGACAGTGCCCTTCAGGCACGACCAGTCTCTTCTGCAAGCAACAAGCGCCCCGAGTCACCTACGAAGCTTCCCAGGAAGCTGGACTCGAGATCCCAGTCTAGATCAGCGTCTCGTTCAAAATCGCCCGCTAAGAAGCCCTTCGCTCCTCCAGGGGGCAGTGGAAAGTGACAGGAGGACGGTGGATAC
Organism: Sphaerulina musiva SO2202; assembly: GCF_000320565.1. Lineage (NCBI taxonomy): Eukaryota > Fungi > Ascomycota > Dothideomycetes > Mycosphaerellales > Mycosphaerellaceae > Sphaerulina > Sphaerulina musiva. The sequence continues at coordinate 143,715 of NW_016017384.1, forward strand.
TTCAGCACACCGCCTAGAGGTGGGGGAAGAGGAAGTGGGAGCGTTTCACAAGCAGGTGATTCGGAGACGCCTGGTGGCTCATTTTCACCTCTATCGCCTTCGCCCATCAGGGCGTTTTACCTTCATAGGAGAGCGAATAGTAGTACGAGTAGCTTAGGTTTACGCAATTCTAGCCAGTGGGAGGATTGATGATGTTCTAGAAGAAGGGAGGTTGCATGCAAGGCTACATGTACCTGAGTTGATAGAATTACAGCGTAAACATAATTTCGGAGCTTTATTGTGAGAGACGTTTCCGAAGCTTCAATATCTGTGGGTCGACGTGTCAGTGAACGAATGTCGAGTAGAAAAGTGAAAGTAAAAGGCAAGGGTTTGCGCTATGGCAGGCCATAACGTAAAATGGGACATGAGGTCAGAGTCGACAAAGCTCCGACGCTTTACCTGTAGTAGGGAAAAACACTTGCACACGACCTCATCGCCTCTCCAACTTCGACCGCTCTACCCATCTCATCTTCGACCCCATCGCCGTCGCCCGAACTCCAACCCTCTCTCTTACTCGGCGACAGACTCTTCTCGGCCCACGCGCAGCAACTTCACCTGCAGCAATGGCGGCGGCACCTCCTTTAGAAAAGCTTGCGGTGCCCGTGGAGGTCGAAGTCACGCCCATAACGCATCTCGAGCCTGTGCGCACAAATGGCTTCATGGACCTCATCCTAGACACATATCAGTCCTTCCAGGCGCGAAGGGAAGCACTGGGGTTGAGCAATCCAGGCACAGTTGATGGCATTGCACGAGAGGTGCAACGCGACGTCTTTCTCACCAACCAGACCTTCTCAGGACTGCGCGCCGAGCTCAACAAGAGTTTCTCCATCTACCCATTATTCCAAATCAGCCATGCCTTTTCCAGCGGGTCGCAAATGCTATCGCCGTACACCTTCCTGGCACTTTACGGCACCAACAACGTACGTCTCTTTTGCGTCCCGCGAGCAGCAGGAAGAAGAATCATTCATCAGCTAACCCTTCATCGTACCACTCCAGACACTCTGCCAGGCTCAACTCGATTCAGATGCCTCGTTCAATGCCCGTTTCAACCAGCGCATCACCAACCGTCTCATGTTCAAGTCCTCCGTACAGATACAGTCTGCATCGGGAATGAGCCCAGGAGGAGCGCAAGTGTCTCTGGAGCAAGACTACACGGGTAACGACTTTACGGCGTCGCTGAAGAGCATCAACCCCAGCTTGCTGGAAGGCGAGCTGACGGGCATGTTCATCGGTTCGTACCTCCAGAGCATCACACCGCGATTGTCGTTGGGTATGGAGGGTGTTGTGCAAAGGCCAGGAAGCGGCATGGGACCAGAGGCAGCAGTCAGCTATGCAGGGCGATACAGGGGCGATGACTGGATCGCAAGCGCACAACTCTTGACACAGGGTGGTGTACAGCTGAGCTACTGGAAGAAGCTCATGGACAAGGTGGAGACCGGTGTGGACGTCAATCTGCAATTCGCAGGCCTTTCTGGTGCGGGTATGATGGGAGGAGGTCGGAAAGAGGGCGTGGCAACGTTTGGCACCAAGTACGAGTTTTCACGATCGATCTTCCGCGCACAAATCGACAGCCAGGGCAAGCTCGGATGCCTGTTGGAGAAGATTGTTGCGCCGCCAGTCAAGCTCACATTTGCTGGTGAGCTGGACCACGTCAAGGTAGGACCATTGAAGACGACAAATACGGGATGCACAGGAATATGAGCTAACATCTGTGGACAGAACTCTGCCAAACTCGGTCTCGCAGTATCAATCGAAGCATCAGGCGAAGAACTCATGGAGCAACAGGACAAAATTTCGCCCGCCTCGCCTCCCTTCTAAGCGCATACGATGACAACGATGCGTCCCGAATGGAGTTCCCGCTTGGTCACTCTTCCTTCTCCTTGTACAATACTCGATTAAAAAGCGTAGAGACGGACGGCCGACGACTGCATGTGTGTGTCTGAAGAGCAGCCACGTGCGGCGTAGCTCGGATGTATCTGAGAGACGCAGATGGAGGTTCATCGATTCCAGTGTTCGGCTTGGGTTCATGATGCATAGCGGACGGAGCAGCAGCGGTGGCGGCGGAGCGTCAACGACAGGCAGACATAGGCCGCGGTGTGTAGTAATGCTACGTAGAAAGCACAGGAGTAGCTTTGTGTACATTTACCAGAAAATACCATCACCTTCCCACCTCACTAGGTTGCTACATCTATTCAATCGCCTCCTATCGCTTGGCTCATTCTTAGATATCTTGCCTTGGCTTGTCACATGCGCGACCTGGGACACCATGTCACATGCACTACTCGTCCAACTTTATGATTTCCTCTCTCACACCACCACCACCCACAACACACAGCTCAAAATGTAACCAGCCATGCACAAGAAAAACACCCTTCTCCTCGTCTTCATCCACGGCTTCAAAGGCAACGACCATACCTTCCACCACTTCCCCGACCATCTCCGCGCCCTGATCGCGCACTCGCTCCCCCGAATCGACGTCCTCGCCCTCCAATACCCGCAGTTCCAAACCCGCGGCGACCTGCACGACTGCGTTGCCAATTTCAAAGAATGGCTGCAAAACAAAGTCATCGACCTCGAAGTCGCCAATCAGACCCCGAGTCCGACCGTGGATCCGGGCGTGCATGTCATCTTGTGCGGACATTCAATGGGCGGGATTGTGGCTGCGGAGGCGTTGTTGAGTATTGCGGGAGATGAGGTTGTGCCTGTTCGGGGGTCTGATGATAGGATGAAGGGCACTACTACTCCTCCTCGAGAAGAAGAAGAAGAAGACTCGAGTAGTGTACTCTTCTTTCCCCGCGTGAAAGCTGTTCTCGCGTTCGATACGCCATATCTCGGAATCAGTCCGGGAGTTCTGGCGCATGGTGCGGAAGAACAGATTGGGCATGCGAATAAAGCATATCAGGCCTATGATCAAGCTGCGAGTTTCTTCGGCTGGGGGAATAATAATAAGAGCGCTGCTACACCACAACCCATCACAAATGCGAGCAGTAAAGGTTTGCCAGCTCCCGGTAATGCAGGGGGAGGTGGTTTCAAATGGGGCAAACTCGCCATGTACGCTGGAGCGGCCGCAGGCATCGCGGGTGTAGCGGGCGCGGCATATATGGGTTGGAACCATATCAATCAGGGTGTCGCGTGGGCGAGCAGTCATCTCGAATTCGTGTCATGTTTGGCACGAGGGGCGGAATTGCAGAAGAGGGTGGAGAAGGTGGTGGCTCTGACAAGTACGCATGATGTTGGATTTGCGAATTTCTACGGGGCGTTGGATCCGGAGAAAGTCATGAGTAAGACGAAATATGCGGGACAGCTGTTAGGAGAGGATCGGACTTTTTGTGTAATACCCAAACAGGCCAAGGAAAAGATCGCCAACACAGAAAGGGGGAATCGTCCGATGGATGCCAAAAGACCTTCTTCGCCTCCTTCCTCTGACGACAATCGTGGACCAAAAAATGACCAGAGAGCACGACAAGACAGCAGCTCTGATGCTGCGAACGAGCAGCACATGTCCGTCGAGAACGAGCAAGTCCGAGCATTTGCAGATGACAGGAGTAAATCCAAGGGACGCTGGGTCAAATGCGTCAACTCGATTGCGGGAGACGAAATTACGGCCCATCAATCCATGTTTGTACCGGACAAGAATCCCGATTATCATGCCATGTTGCCTCGTGCGCGGGATCAGGTGTTGGAGTGGATAGATTGGAAGTGGTATGAACAATCTGAGAAGAAGGGGGAGGGGGAGGGGGAGCCGGATCATGATGATAATGATGATGATGATAATGACGGTAATAATAATAATGATGATGATGACAAGAAGACAGAGGGTCGAGTTTAGACGGAGGAGATGTGACTTCTTCTTCTTCTTCTTCTACTTCTCATCCCTGACGAATTGCAAGTCCATACATATAGTAGTAAAAATTACAACTTTCATCAACAAAGGAGTACCTACCTACCTACCTACATGTGTTTGGTTAGTTGATTGATTGGTAAAATAATTCCCCCGATTGCTAGGAGAGAGCGAGGCTGCGAGAGTATATATATATCAAGAAGCTATCCTATATTTTTGTTTTTTCTTTATTGTAACGAATAGAGTGCTAGAGTGATAGAGTGATAGAGAAATAGAGGGATATATTTTCTCTTATCTATTTGACTTTCTAACTTGGTAAGAATATAAGAGGGGAGAAGACGGAGAGAATATAAGGAGAGAAAGATAGAGAGAAGATGAAGAGAAGATAAGAGAAAAGATCGACTTGATTCTTATTGGCGCTTTCGATAAGGTAGTCTGTTTTCTATAAAGATATATAAGAAAAGAGAAGGAGGGAGAAGGGAGAAGGAGGAAGGAGGAAGAAGGAGGGGAGAGTTTGTTCTTCTATTCCTTCTTCTTCTCCTGTTTTTTTCTCTCTCTCTTTTCTCTTAGCGGCTAACTAACCAACTAACTAACTGCTTTACTACCCATTTCACCCTAATTCTAAACTTGCTGCTTGCTGCTTGCTACTCTTATTAGGCCCTACTTCCTAGTTTGGGCATTGATATTGATTCCCTATAATAATATCCTCCGATAAGCTAAATTTCTTAATCTAGCTTATTACTTCCTTCTTCCTCCTCGGATCTAGTAAGGGAGGGAGTAAGTAATGTAATGTAATGTAAAATAAATTCAAATACCTCAGCTCCGGAGAGGGGCATGGGGAATTTCTTCCCGACTATTTCATCACCCCTTCCCCCCCCCCCCCTTTTTCCATCATCACCATCCATCAAGAATACTCCCCCTCATCAAAATCATCAAACATCCAATGTTCGTTGATCATCCTCCTATCAAACTCCGACTCTGCAGCTTGCAGAATCCCAGCTTTAACCAAACTAGTACGTTGCAAAGCGTCGTCATACTGGTCTATCGGCACCCATCCTTCCGAGCCCATGCCAATCGCATCCTTGCACGCTTGGAGTTGCTGATCTGAATCGAGTTGTTCAGTGTGGATGTGTATTGATTGTTTGATTTCGTCTTCCGAAAACTGGATCGGGCACGGGGATTTGGCATCGTTTGAGGAGGAGGTCGTTCCTGTTATCATTTCAGACCAGCTTTGGCTGAGCTTGATCAAGTCGGCTTTGAGAGTCATGTTATCTCCTTCCCATGGAGAGCTTGCGTGATCGAAAAGTTTGCGTCGCAAAACGCTGAAGTCGTACGCCAGAGCATTGTAATGAATGGGGTTGAACTTCTCTGTGGCTGCGACGTAAAAAACATGTAATTGACGTTTGCGGAGGAGCATGACTTGATTGTATTGCTCGCTTTCGTCCAGGGAGTCGAAATTCGGGGGTAGGGTCGGTAGTCGGAGTGACTCTGTGGCGCTGTCGCCGTAATTTTGAAGACTGTCGGGAATACCGCATTGGAGAAAAAGGGGAAGTAATGCGCAGTGTTGCCAGTCAATCAGGCCAGTGATACTGAGATCGTCTTCTGATACAAATATGTTGTTGGGTTGGAGATCGGGATGTCTGATGGTTGGGCGAGTCAGGGTGGAATCGCCGTGTGGTATGATATTGGGTACAGCCTGCAGGTATTTTTCGAGATTTTGTACATGCTCCGAGGGCGATACTTTCTGATAGTTGTAGAGCTCTCGGTACAGACGTTGGAAAGGAAGAAGGGGTCGGCCGTATTTGTTCAGATACGCCATTTCCTTTTTGGCTCCAGCGGAGAGAACTTCTGCGGGATCTGTGACTTTGGAGACTGTCAGTAAAGGTTTGCCTACCAATGGCGAGTTGTTGTTATTGCAGAGCAGACAGCGGGTATGAATTGGATGAGTGATGGGAGAAGAGTGGTGGATACGTACATGGTCCACGATCGACATCCAGTTCCGATCTTCTCCCATACCACAACCGAAGTCTGGTATCAGGACCAACACAGAAGCCATCTTTGCACGAGCCGTTGGGGGCAGGAACTTCAACTTTCCTGGTTGCAGCGTCCAGATCTCTGGTGTAGTAAAGACTTCCGCTCGCCGGGAACGAAAGAGCAAATAATCGAGCCTCCAACTCGGCGATCCGAGAGACCATATTGATTCTAGGCTTTTCTGGTAGATCAAACCAAATGTCGCCCAGATTTGTCCCCCGTACTAGTTCCATGAAGATATATTCCGTGCCTGCAGGATTCTCCGATGTGGCCGAGTAACTGTAGATCTCGGGAACGGGTATGTCGTGCAGACGGAGAAAGCGCATGGTAGCAACCTCGTTGGCGACGACGAGATGCTTGGGTTCTGTGGAGAGATAGGGGATTCGTCCGACGAGCTGGAAGCCATCGTGCATGGTAATGAGAAAGGTTCGATTGAATCCTCCTTCGCCAAGCTTCTCAAAACGAGCCACATCTCCTGCGCTCCTGTTGACGGACGAGGCAGCCAGACGCTTGAATTCTGATACATTGAACAACCGTCTTCGTTCTGCATGTCTGAGGGCGTCGTTCCAGCTGCAATTTGATAGTCAATAACGAGCGAGCGAGCGAGAGAGAGAGAGAGAGAGAGAGAGAGAGAGAGAGGTGTGTGTA